>NC_030683.2:2500580-2586893 GCF_000004195.4 Xenopus tropicalis | reverse complement strand
TACCCTATGCCCTATATACGCCCTATTACCCTATATACCCCTATGCCCTATATACCCCTATACCCTATATACCCCTATGCCCTATATACCCCTATACCTTACTGTATATACCCCTATACCCTATATACCCCTATACCATATATACCCCTATACCCTATATACCCCTATACCTTATGTACCCCTATACCCTATAGTACCCTACATACCCCTATATACCCCTATACACCCCTATATACCTTATATACCCCTATACCCTATATACCCCTGTGCTCTATATACCCCTATACCCTATATGCCCCTATACCCTATATACCCCTATACCCTATATGCCCCTATACCCTATATGCCCCTATACCCTATACCCCCCTATACCCTATATACCCCTATACTCTATATACCCCTATACCCTATATACCCCTATACCCTATATACCCCCCTATACCCTGTATACCCCTATACTCTATATACCCCTATACTCCTCTCTGATTGTTGCCCTCTGTGCCAGTAGATCAGCCAATCACTCAGTGAGCCCTGTGAGACTCATTCCCATTGGCTGGCTGCTTTGCTTTTAGCAGTTCCCCTACAGGTAAATCAGCTGCTTCTGCCCCACTGTTCCCCCAGCGCCCCCCCCGGCACCAAGCGCCCTTATATGGAAATATAGGCAAATGTATCATTCCCCTTTATGCCCCCCCCCCCCCCCCGTGCCAGTGGGATCCCTTATCTGGAGGGAGGGACGTAACCCGGGAGCAGCGCCGGCGCCTTCATCAGAACAAAAACAGCAGGAGAGACCCAGTAACCAACCTGTCATATCAAATCCATATACTGGGGGGGCCCTGGGAGGGGGGGTAAGCGCAGCCCCATTACCTGCCCCGGCACAGCCGCTCCCTGCCAGGGATCCGTCAGCAGCAGATTTATTGCCCGATGATTCAGAACATTTTGTTCTTGTTCCTTTAATGATTAACCCTCAGTGTCGCTGTTGGCTCTGCAGCACAAAGGGTTAAATAAAGGAAGAGATTCAATTCTCCTGCAGATGGAAAATCCCTGGAAACCATTTCTCATTGGTCAGATCTCCGGCTCCTGCACCAACTCAGCACTTTATATGGTGCTATACCCAAGAGCTAACAATCCAAAGTAACCCATTATATCCACATTAACAGCCACAGCCTAATGTCAATGTACAGTGTAACCCCCATATCCTATACACACAGTAACTGTATAATATATAGGCACAGTGTAACCCCCATATCCTATACACACAGTAACTGTATAATATATAGGCACGGTGTAACCCCCATATCCTATACACACAGTAACTGTATAATATATAGGCACAGTGTAACCCCCATATCCTATACACACAGTAACTGTATAATATATAGGCACAGTGTAACCCCCATATCCTATACACACAGTAACTGTATAATATATAGGCACGGTGGTAACCCCATATCCTATACACCAGTAACTGTATAATATATAGGCACGGTGTAACCCCATATCCTATTACACACAGTAACTGTATAATATATAGGCACAGTGTAACCCCCATATCCTATACACACAGTAACTGTATAATATATAGGCACAGTGTAACCCCCATATCCTATACACACAGTAACTGTATAATATATAGGCACAGTGTAACCCCCATATCCTATACACACAGTAACTGTATAATATATAGGCACAGTGTAACCCCCATATCCTATACACACAGTAACTGTATAATATATAGGCACAGTGTAACCCCCATATCCTATACACACAGTAACTGTATAATATATAGGCACAGTGTAACCCCCATATCCTATACACACAGTAACTGTATAATATATAGGTGTAACCCCCATATCCTATACACACAGTAACTGTATAATATATAGTGTAAAACCCCCATATCCTATACACACAGTAACTGTATAATATATAGGCACAGTGTAAACCCCCATATCCCTATACACACAGTAACTGTATAATATATAGGCACAGTGTAACCCCCATATCCTATACACACAGTAACTGTATAATATATAGGCACAGTGTAACCCCATATCCTATACACACAGTAACTGTATAAATATATAGGCACAGTGTAACCCCCATATCCTATACACACAGTAACTGTATAATATATAGGCACAGTGTAACCCCGCATATCCTATACACACAGTAACTGTAATAATATATAGGCACAGTGTAACCCCCCATGAGTCCCTATACACACCAGTAAACTGTATAATATATAGGCACAGTGTAACCCCCATATCCTATACACACAGTAACTGTATAATATAATAGGTGTAACCCCATATCCTATACCCACAGTAACTGTATAATATATAGGCACAGTGTAACCCCCATATCCTATACACACAGTAACTGTATAATATATAGGCACAGTGTAACCCCATATCCTATACACACAGTAACTGTATAATATATAGGCACAGTGTAACCCCATCCTATACCACAGTAATGTATATATATAGGCCACAGTGTACCCCCATATCCTATACACACAGTAACTGTATAATATATAGGCACAGTGTAACCCCATATCCTATACACACAGTAACTGTATAATATATAGGCACAGTGTAACCCCCATATCCTATACACACAGTAACTGTATAATATATAGGCACAGTGTACCCCCATATCCTATACACACAGTAACTGTATAATATATAGGTGTAACCCCCATATCCTAACACACAGTAACTGTATAATATATAGGCACAGTGTAACCCCCATATCCTATACACACAGTAACTGTATAATATATAGGTGTAACCCCCATATCCTATACACACAGTAACTGTATAATATATTAGGCGTAACCCCCTATCCTATACACACAGTAACTGTATAATATATAGGCGTAACCCCCATATCCTATACACACAGTAACTGTATAATATATAGGCACAGTGTAACCCCCATACCCTATACACACAGTAACTGTATAATATATAGGCACAGTGTAACCCCCATATCCTATACACACAGTAACTGTATAATATATAGGCACAGTGTAACCCCCATATCCTATACACACAGTAACTGTATAATATATAGGTGTAACCCCCATATCCTATACACACAGTAACTGTAATAATATATAGGCACGGTATAACCCCCATATCCTATACACACAGTAACTGTATAATATATAGGCACAGTGTAACCCCCATATCCTATACACACAGTAACTGTATAATATATAGGCGTAACCCCCATATCCTATAACAACACAGTAACTGTATAATTAATAGGCACAGTGTAACCCCCATATCCTATACACACAGTAACTGTATAATATATAGGCACAGTGTAACCCCCATATCCTATACACACAGTAACTGTATAATATATAGGGCACGGTGTAACCCCCATATCTATACACACATAACTGTAATATAATAGGTGTAACCCCCATATCCTATAACACAGTAACTGTATAATATATAGGTGTAACCCCCATATCCTATACACACAGTAACTTATAATATATAGGTGTAACCCCCATATCCTATACACAACAGTAACCTGTAAATAATATATAGGTGTAACCCCCATATCCTATACACACAGTAACTGTATAATATATAGGTGTAACCCCCATATCCTATACACACAGTAACTGTATAATATATAGGCACAGTGTAACCCCATATCCTATACACACAGTAACTGTATAATATATAGGCACGGTGTAACCCCCATATCCTATACACACAGTAACTGTATAATATATAGGCACGGTGTAACCCCCATATCCTATACACACAGTAACTGTATAATATATAGGCACAGTGTAACCCCCATATCCTATACACACAGTAACTGTATAATATTATAGGTGTAACCCCCATATCCTATACACACAGTAACTGTATAATATATAGGCACAGTGTAACCCCCATATCCTATACACACAGTAACTGTATAATATATAGGCACAGTGTAACCCCCATATCCTATACACACAGTAACTGTATAATATATAGGCGTAACCCCCATATCCTATACACACAGTAACTGTATAATATATAGGCGTAACCCCCATATCCTATACACACAGTAACTGTATAATATATAGGCACAGTGTAACCCCCATATCCTATACACACAGTAACTGTATAATATATAGGCGTAACCCCATATCCTATACACACAGTAACTGTATAATATATAGGCACAGTGTAACCCCCATATCCTATACACACAGTAACTGTATAATATATAGGCACAGTGTAACCCCCATATCTATACACACAGTAACTGTATAATATATAGGCACAGTGTAACCCCCATATCCTATACACACAGTAACTGTATAATATATAGGCGTAACCCCCATATCCTATACACACAGTAACTGTATAATATATAGGCACGGTGTAACCCCCATATCCTATACACACAGTAACTGTATAATATATAGGCACAGTGTAACCCCCATATCCTATACACACAGTAACTGTATAATATATAGGCGTAACCCCCATATCCTATACACACAGTAACTGTATAATATATAGGCACGGTGTAACGCCCCATATCCTATACACACAGTAACTGTATAATATATAGGCACAGTGTAACCCCCATATCCTATACACACAGTAACTGTATAATATATAGGCGTAACCCCCATATCCTATACACACAGTAACTGTATAATATATAGGCACAGTGTAACCCCCATATCCTATACACACAGTAACTGTATAATATATAGGCACGGTGTAACCCCATATCCTATACACACAGTAACTGTATAATATATAGGCACAGTGTAACCCCCATATCCTATACACACAGTAACTGTATAATATATAGGCGTAACCCCCATATCCTATACACAGAGTAACTGTATATTATATAGGCGTAACCCCCATATCCTATACACACAGTAACTGTATAATATATAGGCACAGTGTAACCCCCATTTCCTATACACACAGTAACTGTATAATATATAGGCACAGTGTAACCCCCTATCCTATACACACAGTAACTGTATAATATATAGGCACGGTGTAACCCCATATCCTATACACACAGTAACTGTATAATATATAGGCACAGTGTAACCCCCATATCCTATACACACAGTAACTGTATAATATAATAGGCACAGTGTAACCCCCATATCCTATACACACAGTAACTGTATAATATATAGGCACAGTGTAACCCCCATATCCTATACACACAGTAACTGTATATATTATAGGTGTAACCCCCATATCCAATACACACAGTAACTGTATAATATATAGGCACAGTGTAACCCGCCATATCCTATACACACAGGAACTGTATAATATATAGGCACAGTGTAACCCCATATCCTATACACACAGTAACTGTATAATTATATAGGTGTAACCCCCATATCCTATACACACAGTAACTGTATAATATATAGGTGTAACCCCCATATCCTATACACACAGTAACTGTATAATATATAGGCACAGTGTAACCCCCATATCCTATACACACAGTAACTGTATAATATATAGGCACGGTGTAACCCCCCAATCCTATACAACAGTAACTGTATAATATATAGGTGTAACCCCCATATCCTATACACACAGTAACTGTATAATATATAGGTGTAACCCCCATATCCTATACACACAGTAACTGTATAATATATAGGCACAGTGTAACCCCATTATCCTATACACACAGTAACTGTATAATATATAGGCACAGTGTAACCCCATATCCTATACACACAGTTAACTGTATAATATATATGCACAGTGTAACCCCCATATCCTATACACACAGTAACTGTATAATATATAGGTGTAACCCCCATATCCTCATACACACAGTAACTGTATAATATATAGGCACAGTGTAACCCCCATATCCTATACACAGAGTAACTGTATATTATATAGGCACAGTGAACCCCCGATATCCTATACACACAGTAACTGTAAATATATAGGCACGGTGTAACCCCCATATCCTATACACACAGTAACTGTATAATATATAGGCACGGTGTAACCCCCATATCCTATACACACAGTAACTGTATAATATATAGGCACAGTGTAACCCCCATATCCTATACACACAGTAACTGTATAATATATAGGCACGGTGTAACCCCCATATCCTATACACACAGTAACTGTATAATATATAGGCACAGTGTAACCCCCATATCCTATACACACAGTAACTGTATAATATATAGGTGTAACCCCCATATCCTATACACACAGTAACTGTATAATATATAGGTGTAACCCCCATATCCTATACACACAGTAACTGTATAATATATAGGCACAGTGTAACCCCAACATATCCTATACACACAGTAACTGTATAATATATAGTGTAACCCCCATATCCTATACACACAGTAACTGTATAATATATAGGCACAGTGTAACCCCCATATCCTATACACACAGTAACTGTATAATATATAGGCACGGTGTAACCCCCATATCCTATACACACAGTAACTGTATAATATATAGGCACAGTGTAACCCCCATATCCTATACACAGAGTAACTGTATATTATATAGGCACAGTGTAACCCCCATATCCTATAACAGAGTAACTGTTATTATAATAGGCACAGTGTAACCCCCATATCCTATACACACAGTAACTGTATAATATATAGGCACAGGTAACCCCATATCCTATACACACAGTAACTGTATAATATATAGCACGTGTACCCCATATCCTATACACACAGTAACTGTATAATATATAGGCACAGTGTAACCCCCATATCCTATACACACAGTAACTGTATAATATATAGGGCGTAACCCCCATATCCTATACACACAGTAACTGTATTAATATATAGGCACAGTGTAACCCCCATATCCTATACACACAGTAACTGTATAATATATAGGCACAGTGTAACCCCATATCCTATACACAGAGTAACTGTATATTATATAGGGCGTAACCCCCATATTCCTAACAACAACAGTAACTGTATAATATATAGGCACAGTGTAACCCCATATCCTATACACACAGTAACTGTATAATATATGAGGCACGGCGTAACCCCCATATCCTATTACACAACAGGTAACTGTATAATATATAGGCACAGTGTAACCCCCATATCCTATACACACAGTAACTGTATAATATATAGGCACAGTGTAACCCCCATATCCTATACACACAGTAACTGTATAATATATAGGCACAGTGTAACCCCCATATCCTATACACACAGTAACTGTATAATATATAGGCACAGTGTAACCCCCATATCCTATACACACAGTAACTGTGTTATAATATATAGGCACAGTGTAACCCCCATATCCTATACACACAGTAAACTGTATAATATATAGGCACAGTGTAACCCCCATATCCTATACACACGTAACTGTATAATATATAGGCGTAACCCCCATATCCTATACACACAGTAACTGTATAAATTATATAGGCACAGTGTAACCCCCATATCCTATACACACAGTAACTGTATAATAATTAGGCACAGTGTAACCCCCATATCCTATACACACAGTAACTGTATAATATATAGGCGGTACCCCATATCCTATACACACAGTAACTGTATAATATATAGGCACAGTGTAACCCCCCATATCCTATACACACAGTAACTGTATAATATATAGGCACAGTGTAACCCCCATATCCCACACACATAACTGTTATAATATATAGGCACCAGTGTAACCCCCATATCCTATACACACAGTAACTGTTATAATTATATAGCACAGTGTATACCCCATTCCTATACACACGTAACTGTTATAAATATTATAGGCGTAAACCCCCATATCCTATACACACAAGTACTGTATAATATATAGGCACAGTGTTAACCCCCATTCCTATACACACAGTAACTGTATAATATATAGGCCAGTGTAACCCCCATATCCTATACACACAGTAACTGTATATATATAGGCACAGCCTTATGCCCCCCCAGGGCATTAATAAACAAGTAAAAAGCAAAGGACCAAGGACTGACCCCTGCGTACCACTAACCACACTGCCCAATTAGAAAAATGTTTCCATTTCCACCAACCCCTTTGTACTCTATCCTTTCAGCCAGTCTCTCCAATTACAAATATTATGTTCTAGGCAATATTCCTTAATTTGATCATAAACCTCGTGAGCGGTACTGTATCAAACGCTTTAGCAAAGCTCAAGTAGAGTCCCATCCACTTGCCTATTCCAGCATTCGAGGTTCCTACTCACCTCCTCATTAAAAGGCAACTAAATAGTCGGCAAGATCTGATTACCCATAAACCCCTTTGTGGCACAAACTTTATATCCGAATTACGTGAAAGCCCGTCTCCATAGACTTCCATTTTAATCAAATAATTCAAAATTTAAAACTGATTCCCTTTATCTCTGTAATATAAAACAAGTACTTGTAACTTGATCCCAACTAAGATAAATTACCCCTTTATTTGGGGGCGAAACAGCCCTATTGGGTTTATTTCATGGTTAAATGATTCCCTTTTCTCTGTAATAATAAAAACAAGTACCTGTAACTTGATCCCAACTAAGATTTAATTACCCCTATGGGCAGAACAGCCCTATTGGGTTTATTTAATGGTAAATGCATTCCTTTTCTCGTAATAATAAAACAGTACCTGTATTGATCCCAACTAAGATTATAATTACCCCTTTATTGGGGCAGAACAGCCCTATTGGGTGATTTCATGGTTAAATGATTCCCTTTTCTTGTATAATAAAACAGTACCTGTACTTGATCCCTCCCAACTAGATATAAATACCCTTATTGTAGGGCAGAAACAGCCCTATTGGTTTATTTCATGGTTAAAATGATTCCCTTTTCTCTGTAATAATAAAACAGTAACCTTGTAATTTGATCCCAATTAAGAATAATTACCCTTATTGGGGCAAACAGCCCTATTGGGTTTATTTCATTTAATTGATTCCCTTTTCCTGTAATAATAAAAACAGTACCTGTACTTTGATCCCAACAAGATATAATTTACCCCTTATTGTCGGCAGAACAGCCCTAATTGGGTTTATTTCATGGTTAAATGATTCCCTTTTCTCGTGTATTTAATTAAACAGTACCTGTAATTGATCCCAATTAAGATTATAATTACCCCTTTATTGGGGCAGAAACAGCCCTATTGGGTTTATTTCATGGTTAAATTGATTTCCCTTTCTCTGTAATAATAAACAGCTACCTGTACTTGATCCCAACCTAAGATATAAATACCCCTTATGGGGGCAGAACAGCCCCTATTTGGCGTTTATTTAATGGTTAAATGATTCCCTTTTCTCTGTAATAATAAAACAGTACCTTGTATTGATCCCAATTAAGAATATATTTACCCCTTATTGGGGGCAGAACAGCCCTATTGGGTTATTAATGGTTAAAGATTCCCTTTTCTCTGTAATAATAAAACAGTACCTGTAATTGATCCCAATTAAGATATACTTAATCCTTATTGGATGCAAAACAATCTTGTTGGGTTTAATTAATATTTTATTGATTTTTTAGTAGACTTAAGGTATGGAGATCCAAATTACAGAAAGACCCCTTATCTGGAATACCCTTGGTCCCAAGCATTCTGGATAATAGGTCCTATACCTGTATTATGAACTGCAATGTATACAAGTACCCTATCCCTTATTACCCCTTCCAACAGCTTTCCTACCCCTGGTGTCAGACTAACAGGCCTATAGTTTTCAGGCTGAGAACGGGATCCCTGTTTAAATAATGGCACCACATTAGCAATCCGCCAGTCTCTTGGCACCATGCCAGGCCTCAATGAATCCTGGGAAATTAAGTGAAGAGGTTTGGCAATCACAGCGCTCAGCTCATTTAATACCCTGGGATGTATAGACAGACAAAAAATAAGAGTTCAACATTTCTGCTTTTTCCCCGTTCTCATCAACCAACTTACCCCCCCGTTATAATAAAGTTCCCACCCCTTCTTGCCTTCATTTTTTTACTATTCACATAATTTAAAGAATAATTTTGGATTATTTTTACTCCTAGCTGCAATATCCCTTTCCATTTCTATTTTATCTGCCTGATAGCTTTTTTGCCCCTTTATTGCCCCCTTGTACCTGATGAAAGCCCCAGCTGCCCCAGACCAATTTAACCAATTAAACTGTTTGTACATAGGAAACACCCCTCATTACTCAGGGGGAGAATTTAAGAGTGGGGGCTGTATCCAGAAACCTGGGGCAATACTAGTGTAATGGGCTGCAGTTAATGATACTGGGCCTCAATCTAATGGGCAAAACGTGATACCCAATATGTGGCCCTTTGTGTGTTCTGGGCAGCAAATGCTGAACTCCGGGTTGTTACTTCTTAAG
Organism: Xenopus tropicalis; assembly: GCF_000004195.4. Lineage (NCBI taxonomy): Eukaryota > Metazoa > Chordata > Amphibia > Anura > Pipidae > Xenopus > Xenopus tropicalis. The sequence goes on along the minus strand of NC_030683.2, from coordinate 2,576,504 downwards.
CGATGTTGCAAAGATCTGTCAGGCTGCATCCTTGTGTTACAGTGTTTCAGGGGTCAGTCTCCCCCACGCGAGTCAGGTCTGTCAGGCTGCTGCCTTTTGTGTTTACATGTTTCAGGGTCAGTCTTCCCCCAAGCTGAGTCAGGTTCATGTTCCAGGCTGCTGCCTTGTGTTACACTGTTCAGGGGTTCGGTCCTCCCCAGCGAGTCAGGTCTGTCCAGGCCTGCTGCCTTGTGTTACACTGTTTCAGGGGTCAGTCTCCGCCAGTCGAGTCAGGTCTGTCAGGTGCTGCCTTGTGTTTACATGTTTCAGGGGTCAGTCTCCCCCAGCGAGTCAGGGTCTGTCAGGCTGCTGCCTTGTGTTACACGTTCAGGGTCGGTCCTCCCCCAGCGAGTCAGGTCCTGTCAGGCTGCTGCCTTGTGTTACAGCTGTTTCAGGGTCAGTCCTCCCCAGCGAGTCAGTCTGTCAGGCTGCTGCCTTGTGTTACCTGTTTCAGGGGTCAGTCTCCCCCAGCGAGTCAGGTCTGTCAGGCTGCTGCCTTGTGTTACAGTGTTTCAGGGGTCGGTCTCCCCCAGCGAGTCAGGTCTGTCAGGCTGCTGCCTTGTGTTACAGTGTTTCAGGGGTCAGTCTCCCCCAGCGAGTCAGGTCTGTCAGGCTGCTGCCTTGTGTTACATGTTTCAGGGGTCAGTCTCCCCCAGCGAGTCAGGTCTGTCAGGCTGCTGCTTGTGTACACTGTTTCAGGGTCAGTCTCCCCCAGCGAGTCAGGTCTGTCAGGCTGCTGCCTTGTGTTACCCTGTTTCAGGGGTCAGTCTCCCCCAGCGAGTCACAGGTCTGTCAGGCTGCTGCCTTGTGTTACATGTTTCAAGGGTCAGTCTCCCCCAGCGAAGTCAGGTCTGTCAGGCTGCTGCCCTGTGTTACACTGTTTCAGGGGTCAGTCTCCCCCAGCGAGTCAGGTCTGAGGCTGCTGCCTTTGTGTTTACACTGTTTCAGGGGTCAGTCTCCCCCAGCGAGTCAGTCTGTTCAGGCTGCTGCCTTGTGTTACAGTGTTTCAGGGGTCAGTCTCCCCCAGCGAGTCAGGTCTGTCAGGCTGCTGCCTTGTGTTACAGTGTTTCAGGGGTCAGTCTCCCCAGCGAGTCAGGTCTGTCAGGCTCTGCCCTTGTGTTACTACTGTGTACGTGTCAGGGGTCGTCTCCCCCAGGCCGAGTCAGGTCTGTCAGGCTGCTGCCTTGTGTTACAGTGTTTTCAGGGGTCAGTCTCCCCCAGCAGTCAGGTCTGTCAGGGCTGCTGCCTTGTGTTACATGTTTCAGGGTGCAGTTCTCCCAGCGAGTCAGGCTGTCCGGTCTGCCGCCTGTGTTACACTGTTTCAAGGGTCAGTCTCCCCCAGCGAGTCAGGTCTGTTCAGGCTGCCGCCTTGTGTTACACTGTTTCAGGGGTCGGTCCCCCCAGCTGAGTCAGGTCTGTCAGGCTGCTGCCTTGTGTTACACTGTTTCAGGGTCAGTCTCCCCCAGCGAGTCAGTTGTCGGACTGCTGCCTTTGTGTTACGTGGTTTCAGGGTCGGTCTCCCCAGCGAGTCAGTCTGTCAGGCTCTGCCTTGTGTTACACTGTCAGGGTGTCAGTCTCCTTATGGGGTATTTGGGCCGGTACCCTGTATATATGGAGTATTGGCCCGGTACCTGTGTATATGGAGTATTGGGCCGGTACCTGTGTATATGGAGTATTGGGGCGGTACCTGTGTATATGGAGTATTGGGCCGGTACCTGTGTATATGGGGGGGGCCGTACCTGTGTATATGGAGTATTGGGGCCGTACCTGTGTATTGGAGTATTGGGGCCGGTACCTGTGTAGTATATTGGGCCGGTACCCTGGTATTGGGTATTGGGCCGGTACCTGTGTAATAGGAGTATTGGGTCAGTACCCTGTGTATATGAGTATTGGGGGCCGGTACCTGTGTTATATGGAGTATTGGGGCCGTACCCTGTGTATATGGAGTAATTGGTCGGTACCTGTGTATATGGAGTATTGGGGGCCCCCCCCCTGCCCCCCCCCCCCCCGGGCCCCCCCCCTGGTACCTGTGTATATGGAGTATTGGGGCCGGTACTTGTGTATATGAGCTATTGGCCGGTACCTGTGTATATGGGTATTGGGGCCGGTACCTGTGTATATGGGGTATTGGTCAGTACCTGTGTATATGGAGTATTGGGGCCGGTACCTGTGTATATGGAGTATTGGTCGGTACCTGTTGTATATGGGTATTGGGGCGGTACCTGTATTATGGAGTATTGGGTCGGTACCTGTATATATGGAGTATTGGGTCGGTACCTGTGTATATGGAGTATTGGGCCGGTACCTGTGTATATGGAGTATTGGGCCGGTACCTGGGTGTATTTTGGAGTATTGGGGCCCGTACTGTGTATATGGAGGCATTGGGGCCGTACCTGTGGTGTATTTTGGGTATTGGGCCGGTACCTTGTATATGGAGTATTGGGTCGGTACCTGTGTATATGGGGTATTGGGTCGGTACCTGTGTATATGGGGTATTGGGCCGGTACCTGTGTATATGGGGTATTGGGCCGGTACCTGTATATATGGAGGCGGCTATATGAGCGCACAGAGGCTGCTGGGTGCGTCGGTTCCGGCCGGAGGGCCGAGTTCTGGGTGTAGCTCTGGACCTGCCCACACGGGGGAGGCGTTGCGCCGCTGTCGCTGCGATCGTTGCGCGGATATATAAGGGGCTCGGCGCTGGGAGCGGAGCGAACAAACAGGAGCAAATGCACTTTCGTCTCTGTCCCCGGGAAGGATCGGCGGCACCGGTTCCCACAAACCCAAAGTAACGAACAGCACCGGCACCGGGTTCGGATCCTGCCGGGACCAAAGCCAAATGTTTCCCGGTACCAGCAGGTGAATCCATCGGGAAATCATCGGAATCCGGATACGAGCTCCGTAAACTTCATGTTCTGGTTCCGACTCTCCCCGGGTCTCCGGCCGCCGATGGTCGCTGGTTGCAACACGGACCTGCGACTCTGTCGCTGCTCACAAATGAGGGTCGGGGCTTTGTTATAATACGTGAGACCGGGTCCAGCTTTGTGGATTTATCGAACATTTGGCGGAGAACCTGCGAACCCCCCTAAGGAGGACATGGGGTCCCCACATCGCCCCTGAAGCCCAGACTTGGGGTTCCATGCTGCAGAACATCCAGATCCGGACAGCGGAGATCCAGTCACCCCAAAATTTCATGATTAACTTTGAGAACCCCACGGAGGTGAGGGGGGGACTGTCCCCCATGGAGTGCCTAGAGGACTGCAGCAACACCACCCTCAATAATGGCAATGGCACCTGGGAAGGGGGACCCCCTTATTCCTTGGAGGTGACCCTCGCCCTCATCACCCTGGTGGGAATGCTTATGCTCTTCACTGTGTTTGGGAACGTCCTGGTTATCATCGCCGTGTTCACTAGCCGAGCCCTGAAAGCCCCCCAGAACCTGTTCCTGGTCTCCTTGGCTTCCGCAGACATCCTGGTGGCAACTCTGGTCATTCCCTTCTCTTTGTCCAATGAGGTGATGGGCTACTGGTACTTTGGGAAGGTTTGGTGTGAGATCTACCTGGCGCTGGACGTACTTTTCTGCACCTCCTCCATAGTCCACCTGTGTGCCATCAGCCTGGACCGGTACTGGTCCATCACCCAAGCCATCGAGTACAACCTCAAGCGCACCCCTCGTAGGATCAAGTGCATCATCTTCATCGTCTGGGTCATCTCCGCCGTCATCTCCTTCCCGCCGCTCATAACCATCGAGAAGGAAAGTGGCAAAGTGGAGATGCCCATCTGCAAGATCAACGACGAGAAGTGGTACATCATCTACTCCAGCATTGGCTCCTTCTTTGCCCCCTGCGTCATCATGGTCCTGGTCTACATCCGCATCTACCAGATTGCCAAGAAAAGGACCAGGGTGCCCCCCGGCAAGAGGAGCAACGCGGCCGAGGTCGGGGCCAAACAGCACAACGGCTTAGCCGAGAAAGACTTGCCCGTCAAGTTGAACGGTGACAAAGCCGGGGGGTCTGGGGGAGACCATGGCAAAGAGGTGGAAGCCAATGGGGTTGACATGGATGATTCCTCTTCTTCTGAGCACCAAGAGGACAACCAGTATCAGGCCAGGAAGAAACAAGACAAGTTGCCAAGAGGGAAGGGCAAAACCAAGCTGAGCCAGATCAAACCAGGGGACAGTCTCCCCCGGAGGGAAGAGGAGCGGAACCCCAAAGTTTCCCGGTGGAAAGGGAGGCAGAACAGAGAGAAGAGGTTCACCTTTGTCCTGGCCGTGGTCATTGGGGTCTTCGTCATCTGCTGGTTCCCCTTCTTCTTCACCTACACCCTGATGGCCGTGTGTGTGCGCTGCTACGTCCCCGCCCCCCTCTTCAAGTTCTTCTTCTGGTTCGGTTACTGCAACAGCTCCCTGAACCCCGTCATTTACACCATCTTCAACCACGACTTCCGCAGAGCCTTCAAAAAGATCCTGTGCAAGGGGGACCGCAAGCGGATTGTGTGACCCCCCCGTGTGACTCGGGGTCCCCCCTCTCCCAATGGAACTTAGAGACTTCAAATGGACCCCCCCAGTCATGGAACAGACCCGGTAACCAGGGACAGAATCTGGGGGGGCTTGTAACATAGACGACTAACAGAGCGCCCCATCTTTGCATTGACCCCTCCCTCTTCATTTTGTAAGGCGTCACCTTTACCAAACAATATGAATGCTGAAATATATTTTAATACAAAAGTCTAATTTTGTATCGTTATTTGTATATTTCCCGGGTTTCCTATATAAAGGGCCCCCCCCAAGGTGGGTTTGTGGGGTGGGGCAGAGATGGGGGGCAGCATTTGATTATAGTGATGTGTAGTTAGTATCCCACCAACTGTTGCTGAACTACAAACCCCAGGTCCCTCATCTGTATGGATACTATACAGCAGCCTGTAAGGAGCTGGCCTACTGAGTGTAGCAAACAGAACGGAGGAGCATTTCACTGGAAGCTGGAGGGCCGCTCGGTCCTGACTCCCATACAGAAACTCCCGGCTCCCTGCTGCAGCCTGTAATGCTCTCCTGTATGTTAAGCTCCGCTCAGGAGAGTGTTTAACCCCCTCTGTTCCAGGAGGAATCTCTGTGCTGCTGATAAGGTTAATTAATACTCTTCTGAACAGCAAGGGGGTTGCACAAGGATCATGCTGACAGTGGGTTTCAGCATGAAGAGGGTTAATATATTTTGCAGGGTATACTGAGAAGGGGCAATGCTGTGACACTAGAATCCAGCAATGAAAAGGTTAATTTTTTTTTGCATAGAAATTCACAGGTGGAGGGTCAGTGCTGTGACACTTGGAATCCAGCAGTGCAAAGGTTAATATTTTTTTCCCACAGGGATGCAGAGGAAGGGGGCGGCGCTGAAATACTAGGATAAAGCAAGGGATGGGTTAATGTTCTTGCAGGGGGGGGCTGACACTGTTACACTAGAATCCAGCAGTGAAGAGGTTAATGTGCCCAGGGAGGGGCTGACACTGTGACACTAAAATCTAGCAGTGAAGAGGTTAATGTTGTGCCCAGGGAGGGGCGGACACTGTGACACTAAAATCCGGCAGTGAAGAGGTTAATGTTGTGCCCAGGGAGGGGCCGACACTGTGACACTAAAATCTGGCAGTGAAGAGGTTAATGTTGTGCCCAGGGAGGGGCCGATACTGTGACACTAGAATCCGGCAGTGAAGAGGTTAATGTTGTGCCCAGGGAGGGGGGGGGGGGTTGACACTGTTACACTAGAATCCAGCAGTGAAGAGGTTAATGTTGTGCCCAGGGAGGGGCCGATTCTGTGACACTAGAATCCGGCAGTGAAGAGGTTAATGTTGTGCCCAGGGAGGGGCCGATACTGTGACACTAGAATCCGGCAGTGAAGAGGTTAATGTTGTGCCCAGGGAGGGGCCGACACTGTGACACTAGAATCCGGCAGTGAAGAGGTTAATGTTGTGCCCAGGGAGGGGCCGATACTGTGACACTAGAATCCGGCAGTGAAGAGGTTAATGTTGTGCCCAGGGAGGGGCCGATACTGTGACACTAGAATCCGGCAGTGAAGAGGTTAATGTTGTGCCCAGGGAGGGGCCGACACTGTGACACTAGAATCCAGCAGGGAAGAGGTTAATGTTGTGCCCAGGGAGGGGCTGACACTGTGACACTAGAATCCGGCAGTGAAGAGGTTAATGTTGTGCCCAGGGAGGGGCCGTCCCTTATATATTCCTTATAAAAGACTGAATTTCTCATTTGGTTTCCTCGTTATATAATTACAGTTTATTTGCCCCCGGGGCTCTTAGTCCTTTAGGGTTTTACCCATTTATCGGGGCAGATGTGGGGGCACCGGTCAGACTCACTGGCACCTTCAGTTGGTCCCCTGTAAGGTGGGGGGGGTCACTTCCATCCTATTGGGCACATTGTGCTGATTGGCAGTTAGTCCCGTGCCGCAGACTGAACTGGTTTCTGTGCCGTCAGGGCATCCGGCACATCATCACTAATAGCGGCCATTGTGCCCCCTGTCAGTCAGGGTATGTAGGTGGGGTGTACTGGGTGCCAAGGCACTATGGGGAGATGGGTGCCATTAAGGAGGCTTGAGGTGCCCTCACTATTAGGGTATCATTATATGTTATACTGGCGGATAAACACTGTGGCCCTTAGGCTGGCGGATAAACACTGTGGCCCTTAGGCTGGCAGATAAACACTGTGGCCCTTAGGCTGGCAGATAAACACTGTGGCCCTTAGGCTGGCGGATAAACACTGTGGCCCTTAGGCTGGCAGATAAACACTGTGGCCCTTAGGCTGGCGGGTAAACACTGTGGCCCTTAGGCTGGCGGGTAAACACTGTGGCCCTTAGGCTGGCGGGTAAACCCTGTGGCCCTTAGGCTGGCGGGTAAATACTGTGGCCCTTAGGCTGGCGGGTAAACACTGTGGCCCTTAGGCTGGTGGGTAAACACTGTGGCCCTTAGGCTGCGGTAAATACTGTGGCCCTTAGGCTGGCGGGTAAACACTGTGGCCCTTAGGCTGGTGGGAACCTGTGGCCCTTAGCTGGGTAAACACTGTGGCCCTTAGGCTGGCGGGTAAACACTGTGGCCCTTAGGCTGGCGGGTAAACACTGTGGCCCTTAGGCTGGCGGGTAAACACTGTGGCCCTTAGGCTGGCGGGTAAACACTGTGGCCCTTAGGCTGGCGGGTAAATACTGTGGCCCTTAGGCTGGCGGGTAAACACTGTGGGGGCCACATGACACTATTGGGACATACCTAACAGCCCCAGGGCAGCATCAGAGGTAGGTTCCTTCCTGTGGTATTTATAGGGAAATAACACGGGGGGAAAGTAAGTGACAGGACGGGGTCCCAGCTGCCCCCCAAGTATAATGTAATACATAATGCAGGGCTGCATGTGAATCAGCACAGTCTGCAGCGTAACGTGACCAATCTGCCCCATTCATTCCTACACACTGAAGATGCCAATCATTCTGGGGACCAATAATTGTAGATTATTCTGCCCAAACTGGGAGCGTTGGGGCATTTGATAAACAAATCAGTCCCTCGTCATCAAAGCTTAGTACCCCGAATGAATGGGGTGTGGGGGTGACCCAAGTCAACCCCCAATGGGTAGGTATTTTTTAGCAGTAAAGAGGAAAGAGAATTATACATGGAACTGCCCCTGCACTTGTGTGTCATGTGATCTGGGGGTATTATCCATGGAACTGCCCCTGCACTTGTGTGTCATGTGATCTGGGGGTATTATCCGTGGAACTGCCCCTGCACTTGTGTGTCATGTGATCTGGGGGTATTATCCATGGAACTGCCCCTGCACTTGTGTGTCATGTGATCTGGGGGTATTATCCATGGAACTGCCCCTGCACTTGTGTGTCATGTGATCTGGGGGTATTATCCATGGAACTGCCCCAGGGAATTAATTGCATGGTGGGAAAATCACCCAGAATGTGCCACATCCCTACCTTCCTGGGGAAACTTTGGTTCTGCGGGGAGGGCACATAGGATTTTGCCCCGTACCACAAGGGGTTAGTGCCCCCACCCTCATGTGCAAACTCACTTTCTGCTGTGTTCCAGGATATTTCTTTGCTTGAACTGAAACCGGGGGCAGGAGGTAAGTGCTTCTATCTCTCTCCCTTAGCCCATGTTTGTCCCATGGCCACGGCCTCTTGTGGGACCAATTAGAAGGGGCCCCTGGGAGCTGTAGGTTGTAAGGAAGTGCACCTTAGGGTACTGCCAATACTGCCCATAGGTAGAGCGTGATACCTGTGTTTGGGGGGTAATTAAAGACATTTTCTACACAGATTCCTTCATAGTATCCTAGGGCCAATTCCATGTATAATACCCCAGAACCCACAGCGGGATAAATACAGTGCCAATTCCATGTATAATACCCCAGAACCCACAGCGGGATAAATACAGTGCCAATTCCATGTATAATACCCCAGAACCCACAGCGGGATAAATACAGTGCCAATCCATGTATCATACCCCCAGGACCCACAGCGGGATAAATACAGTGCCAATTCCCTGTATATACCCCTGAACCCACAGCAGCGATAAATACCAGTGCCAATTCCATGTATAATACCCCAGAAACCCACAGCAGGAAAATACAGTGCCAATTCCATGTAATAATAACACCCAGAACCCAACAGCGGGATAAATACAGTGCCCATTTCCATGTATAAATACCCCAGAACCCACAGCAGGATAAATACAGTGCCAATTCCATGTATAATACCCCCAGAACCCACAGCAGGATAAATACAGTGCCAATCCATGTATAATACCCCGAACCCACAGCGGATAATACATGCCAATTCCATGTATATACCCCAGAACCGCACAGCGGATAAATACAGTGCCAATTCCATGTATAATACCCCAGAACCCACAGCAGGATAAATACAGTGCCAATTCCATGTATACATACCCCAGAACCCACAGCAGGATAAATACAGTGCATTCCATGTTATAATACCCCAGAACCCACACGGGATAAATACAGTGCCAATTCCATGTATAATACCCCAGAACCACAGCAGGATAAATACAGTGCCAATTCCATGTATAATACCCCAGAACCCACAGCAGGATAAATACAGTGCCAATTCCATGTATAATACCCCAGAACCCACAGCAGGATAAATACAGTGCCAATTCCATGTATAATACCCCAGAACCCACAGCAGGATAAATACAGTGCCAATTCCATGTATAATACCCCAGAACCCACAGCGGGATAAATACAGTGCCAATTCCATGTATAATACCCAGAACCCACAGCAGGATAAATACAGTGCCAATTCCATGTATAATACCCCAGAACCGCCACAGCAGGATAAATACAGTGCCAATTCCATGTATAATACCACAGAACCCACAGCAGGATAAATACAGTGCCAATTCCATGTATAATACCCCAGAACCCACAGTAGATATAATACGTGCCAATTCCATGTATAATAACCCCAGAACCCACAGCAGGATAAATACAGTGCCAATTCCATGTATAATACCCCAGAACCCACAGCAGGATAAATACAGTGCCAATTCCATGTATAATACCCCAGAACCCACAGCAGGATAAATACAGTGCCAATTCCATGTATAATACCCCAGAACCCACAGCGGGATAAATACAGTGCCAATTCCATGTATAATTAACCCCATCAGAACCCACAGCAGGATAAATACAGTGCCAATTCCATGTATAATACCCCAGAACCCACAGCAGGATAAATACAGTGCCAATTCCATGTATAATACCCCAGAACCCACAGCAGGATATAATACAGTGCCAATTCCATGTATAATACCCCAGAACCCACAGCAGGATAAATACAGTGCCAATTCCATGTATAATACCCCAGAACCCACAGCAAGGATAAATACAGTGCCAATTCCATGTATAATACCCCAGAACCCACAGCAGGATAAATACAGTGCCAATTCCATGTATAATACCCCAGAACCCACAGCAGGATAACATACAGTGCCAATTCCATGTATAATACCCCAGAACCCACAGCCGGATAAATACAGTGCCAATTCCATGTATAATACCCCAGAACCCACAGCAGGATAAATACAGTGCCAATTCCATGTATAATACCCCAGAACCCACAGCAGGATAAATACAGTGCCAATTCCATGTATAATACCCCAGAACGCCACAGCAGGATAAATACAGTGCCAATTCCATGTATAATACCCCAGAACCCACAGCAGGATAAATACAGTGCCAATTCCATGTATAATACCCCAGAACCCACAGCGGGATAAATACAGTGCCAATTCCATGTATAATACCCCAGAACCCACAGCAGATAAATACAGTGCCAATTCCATGTATAATACCCCAGAACCCACAGCAGATAAATACAGTGCCAATTCCATGTATAATACCCCAGAACCCACAGCAGGATAAATACAGTGCCAATTCATGTAATAATACCCCAGAACCCACAGCAGATAAATACAGTGCCAATTCCATGTATAATACCCCAGAACCCACAGCAGGATAAATACAGTGCCAATTCCAATGTATAATACCCCAGAACCCACAGCAGATTTTTAAATACAGTGCCAATTCCATGTATAATACCCCAGAACCCACAGCAGGATAAATACAGTGCAATTCCATGTATAATACCCCAGAACCCACAGCAGGATAAATACAGTTGCCAATTCCATGTATAATACCCCAAGAACCACAGCAGATAAATACAGTGCCAATTCCATGTATAATACCCCAGAACCCACAGCAGATAAATACAGTGCCAATTCCATGTATATATACCCCAGAACCCACAGCAGGATAAATACAGTGCCCAATTCCATGTATAATACCCCAGAACCCACAGCAGATAAATACAGTGCAATTCCATGTATAATACCCCAGAACCCACAGCAGGATAAATACAGTGCCAATTCCATGTATAATACCCCAGAACCCACAGCAGATAAATACAGTGCCAATTCCATGTATAAGCCCAGAACCCACAGCAGGATAAATACAGTGCCAATTCCATGTATAATACCCCAGAACCCACAGCAGATTAAATACAGTGCCAATTCCATGTATAATACCCCAGAACCAACAGCGGGATAAATACAGTGCCAATTCATGTATAATACCCCAGAACCCACAGCAGATAAATACAGTGCCAATTCCATGTATACAATACCCCAGAACCCACAGGCGGGATAAATACAGTGCCAATTCCATGTATAATACCCCAGAACCCACAGCGGGATAAATACAGTGCCAATTCCATGTATAATACCCCAGAACCCACAGCAGGATAATACAGTGCCAATTCCATGTATAATACCCCAGAACCCACCAGCGGGATAAATACAGTGCCAATTCCATGTATAATACCCCAGAACCCACAGCAGGATAAATACAGTGCCAATTCCATGTATAATACCCCAGAACCCACAGCAGGATAAATACAGTGCCAATTCCATGTATAATACCCAGAACCACAGCAGGATAAATACAGTGCCAATTCCATGTATAATACCCCAGGAACCCACAGCAGATAAATACAGTGCCAATTCCATGTATAATACCCCAGAACCCACAGCAGGATAAATACAGTGCCAATTCCATGTATAATACCCCAGAACCCACAGCAGGATAAATACAGTGCCAATTCCATGTATAATACCCCAGAACCCACAGCAGATAAATACAGTGCCAATTCCATGTATAATACCCAGAACCCACAGCAGATAAATACAGTGCAATTCCATGTATAATACCCCAGAACCCACAGCAGGAATAAATACAGTGCCAATTCCATGTATAATACCCCAGAACCCACAGCGATAACATACAGTGCCAATTCCATGTATAATACCCCCAGAACACAGCAAGGATAAATACAGTGCCAATTCCATGTATAATCACCCAGAACCCACAGCAGGGAATAAATACAGTGCCAATTCCATGTATAATACCCCAGAACCCACAGCAGGATAAATACAGTGCCAATTCCATGTATAAATCCCCAGAACCCACAGCAGATAAATACAGTGCCAATTCCAATGTATAATACCCCAGAACCCACAGCAGATAAATACAGTGCCAATTCCATGTATAATTACCAGAACCCACAGCACAGGATAAATACAGTGCCAATTCCATGTATAATACCCCAGAACCCACAGAGGATAAATACAGTGCCAATTCCAACTGTATAATACCCCAGAACCCACAGCAGATAAATACAGTGCCAATTCCATGTATAATACCCCAGAACCCACAGCAGATAAAATACAGTGCCAATTCCATGTATAATACCCCAGAACCCACAGCAGGATAAATACAGTGCCAATTCCATGTATAATACCCCAGAACCCACAGCAGGAAAAATACAGTGCCAATTCCATGTATAATCCCCAGAACCCACAGCATGATAAATACAGTGCCAATTCCATGTATAATACCCCAGAACCCACAGCAGATAAATACAGTGCCAATTCCATGTATAATACCCCAGAACCACAGCGGGATAAATACAGTGCCAATTCATGGTAATAATACCCCAAGAACCCACAGCAGGATAAAATACAGTGCCAATTCCATGTATAATACCCCAGAACCCACAAGCGGGAAATAAATACAGTGCAATTCCATGTATACATACCCGACCCACAGCAGGATAAATACGAGAGCCAATTCCATGTATACATACCCAGAACCCACAGCAGGATAAATACAGTGCAATTCCATGTATAATACCCCCAGAAACCCACAGCAGATAAATACAGTTGCCAATTCGCAATGTATAATACCCCAGAACCGCACGGCAGGATAAATAACAGTGCCAATTCCATGTATATACCCAGACCACACAGCCGGGATAAATACAGTGCCAATTCCATGTATAATCACCCAGAACCCACAGTCAGGTATAAATACAGTGCATTGCATGTATAATACCCAAGAACCCACAGCGGGATAAATACAGTGCCAATCCTATGTATAATCCCCAGACCCACAGCAGGATAAATACAGAGCAATTCCATGTATACATACGCCCAGACCACAGCAGGATAAATAACAAGTGCCAATTCCATTGTATAATACCCAAGAACCCACAGCAGATTAAATACAGTGGCCCAATTCCATGTATAATACCCCCAGAACCCACAGCAGATAAATTACAGTGCCAATTCCATGTATAATACCCGCCAGAAACCCACAGCAGGATAAATACAGTGCCAATTCCCATGTATAATACCCGCAGACCCCACAGCAGGATAAATGCAGTGCCAATTCCATGTATAATACCCCAGAAAGCAGAGCAGAACAAATACAGTGCCAGTTCCATGTATAATACCCCAGAAAACACGGCAGGGTAATTACAGTGCCAATTCCATGTATAATACCCCAGAACCCACAGCAGATAAATACAGTGTTAGTTTGTGGACAATATTTTAATGTTAGTTTAGTCTTTTGCCCAAGTCTGGAGCTCTGAAACGTGGCCCTGGCCATCCCAGTAATGATATACCCTACACAATCAAATTGCCCCTGGCTACATCACATCTCACCCCTGATTGGTGGATCATTGAATCTTCGCCTGCATTCTCCACCATTAGTATTTTCCACTCACCTGGCATAGGAAGTGATATGCTAATAAATAGCAGAGGATGCTGGGAGTTGTAGTTTAACAGCAGCTGGGGGGTGATAGATTGGATGGCATTTGGCACTTACCCAGGACCCATTAACCCTTGGAGACACAGGGGCTGAGCGATGCCTCTCTGCTGATATAATACACACAGCTGGTTTGTGGGAATATGGAAATATTTACATACAGGAAGATTGGCCTTTGATTAACCCCCCGTAGCGCTGAAACAGACTGGTCTTTTTAACCCCTGCAGTGCTGGAGCAGACTGGTGCATAGGGACAGACACACTAACACTTGTTTAACCCTTGCATCATTGGTCCTTTCTTAACCCCTGCAGTGCTGGAGTAGTTGAACCCTTGTTTAACCCCCGCAGTACTGGTACAGGCTACATTGTGTCTCTTGCACTTCTGTTTCTTTTTACCACTGAAGTGGCCCCTGTGCCGCGTGGGTCTCTTATTGATCAGCTGTCTCTGCGCCCTGTCTGTCTGTTTATTGGCCTTTCCCACAATTCCCTCTGCCTCTCTGGTTTCCTGGTAACTGGGATCCTGTGCAAATACTGGAGCTTCTGTTGTGAACTTTCCACTTTTCCAGTGTGTGTTATTGTGTATTACACTTACCCTGCCCCAAGCACTTCTTTCTACCCCTGCACCCCTCCTTCTACCCCCTCACCCCTTCCTTTACCCCTGCACCCCTCCTTCTACCCCTACACCCCTCCCTCTACCCCTACACCCCTCCCTCTACCCCTGCACCCCTCCTTCTACCCCTGCACTCCTTCCTTTACCCCTGCACCCCCCTCTCTGCCCCTGCACCCCTCCTCTACCCTACAACCCCTCCCTCTACCCTGCACCCCTCCTCTACCCATGCACCCCTTCCTTTAACCCCTGCACCCTCCCTCTGCCCTCACTTCTTTACCCCTGCACCCCTCTTCTAGCGCCCTGCACCCCTCCTTTACCCCTGCACCCGCTCCCTCTGCCCATGCACCCCTTCCTTTACCCCTGCACCCCTCCCTCTGCCCCTGCACCCCTTGCTTTACCCCTGCACCCCTCCTTCTACCCCTGCACCCCTTCCTTTACCCCTGCACCCCTCCCTCTTGCCCCTGCACCCTTCCTTTACCCTGCACCCCTCCTTCTGCCCTGCAACCCCTCCGGCTTCTGCCCCATGCCTCTCTCCGCCCTTTAGTAAGGAACCCTTCTATGGCTGAATGGTGAGATCTCCTTTCCTTCCCCACCCACAATGAATCACTCATTCCCCCTCTCTTGGTAGGGAACCCCATAACCTGACTGCCCTTACAGTAAGGAACCCCTTCCTATGCTGATGGTGAGATCTCCTTTCCTCCCCACCCCCATGAATCACTCCACCCCTCTCTTGGTAGGGAACACCATAACCTGACTGCCTTAACAGTAAAGAGCCCTTCCTATGCTGATGGTGAGATCCCTTTCCTCCCCACCCCCCAATGTATCACTCATTCCCCCTCTCTTGGTAGGGAAACCCCATAACCTGACTGCCCTTACAGTAAGGAACCCCCTCCCTATGCTGATGGTGAGATCTCCCTTTCCTCCCCACCCCCCAATGAATCACTCATTCCCCCTCTCTTGGTAGGGAACCTCATAACCTGACTGCCCTTACAGTATGTGAACCCCCTCCTATGCTGATGGTGAGATCTCCTTTCCTCCCCATACCCCCAATGTATCACTCATTCCCCCCTCTCTTGTAGGGAACCTCATAACCTGACTGCCCTTACAATAAGGAACCCATTCCTATGCTGATGGTGAGATACCTTTCCTCCCCACCCCCATGGTATCACTCATATCCCCCTCTCTGGGTAGGGAATCCATAACCTGACTGCCTTAAGTAAGGACGCCGCTTCCTATCTGATGGTGAGAATCACCTTTCTTCCACACCCATGTAT
This sequence comes from Xenopus tropicalis, assembly GCF_000004195.4. Taxonomy (NCBI): domain Eukaryota; kingdom Metazoa; phylum Chordata; class Amphibia; order Anura; family Pipidae; genus Xenopus; species Xenopus tropicalis. Next base: position 2,560,919 of record NC_030683.2, on the reverse strand, counting down.
CACTTCATTCCCCGCCTCATCTTGGGAGGGAACCTCAATAACCTTGACTGCTCCTTACAGTAAGGAACCCCTTCCTATGCTGATGGTGAGATCCCCTTTCCTCCCCACCCCCAATGTATCACTCATTCCCCTCTCTTGGTAGGGAACCCCATAACCTGAACCTGCCTTACAGTAAGGAACCCCTTCCTATGCTGATGGTGAGATCCCCTTTCCTCCCCACCCCCAATGTATCACTCATTCCCCCTCTCTGGGTAGGGAACCCCATAACCTGACTGCCCTTACAGTAAGGAACCCCTTCCTATGCTGATGGTGAGATCCCCTTTCCTCCCCACCCCCAATGTATCACTCATCCCCCCTCTCTGGGTAGGGAACCCCATAACCTGACACTTTAATCTGAAGACCAGCAAAGTGATTGGTCGGTTTGTGCTCCATAATAATCTGGGTGTTTTCATTTCTGTCACAACAGCCCCCCCATTACTGATAATTGCCCCAGTGAGGCCGCGCCCTGTACCTGCTCCATAAATGCCAGTAAATCAAATCATCTCCATTGAGGGCTGATGGGAAGAAGGAGAGAGAGGTGTCCCCCTTGGCCCTTGTGTTACTGCACTGACGGGAGACACGTGGCACAGGCCTGACATTTCCCAGGTCCGACATTCACTTAATCCAAACCAGAGCCCGATTAACCCCCTCAGTGCCAGGGCCTTGTGAGATTCTGTGCAGCCCCTTCTGTTTCATTGACTTTAACTGGGGGGCAGTGTAACCCCCATATCCTATATACACAGTAACTGTATAATATATAGGCACAGTGTAACCCCCATATCCTATACACACAGTAACTGTATAATATATAGGCACAGTGTAACCCCCATATCCTATACACACAGTAACTGTATAATATATAGGCACAGTGTAACCCCCATATCCTATACACACAGTAACTGTATAATATATAGGCACGGTGTAACCCCCATATCCTATACACACAGTAACTGTATAATATATAGGCACAGTGTAACCCCATCCTATACACACAGTAACTGTATAATATATAGGCGTAACCCCCATAATCCTATACACATACAGTAACTGTATAATATATAGGCACAGTGTATACCCCCATATCCTATACACACAGTAACTGTATAATATATAGGCACAGTGTAACCCCCATATCCTATATACACAGTAACTGTATAATATATAGGCACAGTGTAACCCCCATATCCTATACACACAGTACTACTGTATAATATATAGGGCAACAGTGTAACCCCATTATCCTATACACACAGTAACTGTATAATATATAGGCACGGTGTAACCCCCATATCCTATACACACAGTAACTGTATAATATATAGGCACAGTTAACCCCCATATCCTATACACACAGTAACTGTATAATATATAGGCGTAACCCCCATATCCTATACACACAGTAACTGTATAATATATAGGCACAGTGTAACCCCCATATCCTATACACACAGTAACTGTATAATATATAGGCACAGTGTAACCCCCATATCCTATACACACAGTAACTGTATAATATATAGGCACAGTGTAACCCCCATATCCTATACACACAGTAACTGTATAATATATAGGCACAGTGTAACCCCCATATCCTATTACACACACAGTAACTGTATAATATATAGGCACGTGTAACCCATATCCTATACACACAGTAACTGTAATAATATATAGGCACAGTGTAACCCCCATATCCTATACACACAGTAACTGTATAATATATAGGCGTAACCCCATATCCTATACACACAGTAACTGTATAATAATATAGGCACAGTGTAACCCCCATATCCTATACACACAGTAACTGTATAATATATAGGCACAGTGTAACCCCCATATCCTATATACACAGTAACTGTATAATATATAGGCACAGTGTAACCCCCATATCCTATACACACAGTAACTGTATAATATATAGGCGTAACCCCATATCCTATACACACAGTAACTGTATAATATATAAGGCACAGTGTAACCCCCATATCCTATACACACAGTAACTGTATAATATATAGGCACAGTGTAACCCCCATACCCTATACACACAGTAACTGTATAATATATAGGCACAGTGTAACCCCCATATCCTATATCAACAGTAACTGTATAATATATAGGCACAGTGTAACCCCCATATCCTATACACACAGTAACTGTATAATATATAGGTCACGGTGTAACCCCATATCCTATACACACAGTAACTGTATAATATATAGGCACGTGTAAACCCCCATATCCTATACACACAGTAACTGTATAATATATAGGCACAGTGTAACCCCCATATCCTATACACCCCAGTAACTGTATAATATATAGGGCAGGTTGTATAAACCCCACATTCCTATACACACAGTAAACTGTATAATATATAGGCGTAACCCCCCATATACTATACACACAGTAACTGTATAATATATAGGCACAGTGTAACCCCCATATCCTATACACCGTAACTTGTATAATATATAGGCACAGTGTAACCCCCATAATCCTATAACAACCCAGTAACTGTATAATATATAGGCACAGTGTAACCCCCATATCCTATACACACAAAAAAAAAGTAACTGTTATAATATATAGGCGTAACCCCCATATACTATACACACAGTAACTGTATAATATATAGGCACAGTGTAACCCCCCATATCCTATACACACAGTAACTGTATAATATATAGGCAAGTGTAACCCCCATATCCTATACACACAGTAACTGTATAATATATAGGCACAGTGTAAACCCCATATCCTATACACACAGTAACTGTATAATATATAGGCAAGTGTAACCCCCATATCCTATACACACAGTAACTGTATAATATATAGGCACAGTGTAACCCCCATATCCTATCACACAGTAACTGTATAATATATAGGCACAGTGTAACCCCCATATCCTATACACACAGTAACTGTATAATATATAGGCGTTAACCCCCATATCCTATACACACAGTAACTGTATAATATATAGGCGTAACCCCCATATCCTATACACACAGTAACTGTATAATATATAGGCACGGTGTAACCCCCATATCCTATACACACAGTAACTGTATAATATATAGGCACAGTGTAACCCCCATATCCTATACACCCAGTAACTGTATAATATATAGGCACAGTGTAACCGCCCCATATCCTATACACACAGTAACTGTATAATATATAGGCGTAACCCCCATATACTATACACACAGTAACTGTATAATATATAGGCACAGTGTAACCCCCATATCCTATACACACAGTAACTGTAATAATATATAGGCGTAACCCCCATATCCTATACACACAGTAACTGTATAATATATAGGCGTAACCCCCATATCCTATACACACAGTAACTGTATAATATATAGGCACGGTGTAACCCCCATATCCTATACACACAGTAACTGTATAATATATAGGCACGGTGTAACCCCCATATCCTATACACACAGTAACTGTATAATATATAGGCGTAACCCCCATATCCTATACACACAGTAACTGTATAATATATAGGCGTAACCCCGCATATCCTATACACACAGTAACTGTATAATATATAGGTGTAACCCCCATATCCTATACACACAGTAACTGTATAATATATAGGCGTAACCCCCATATCCTATACACACAGTAACTGTATATATATAGGTGTAACCCCATATCCTATACACACAGTAACTGTATAATATATAGGTGTAACCCCCATATCCTATACACACAGTAACTGTATATTATTATAGGCACAGTGTAACCCCCATATCCTATACACACAGTAACTGTATAATATATAGGCACAGTGTACCCCCCATATCCTATACACACAGTAACTGTATAATATATAGGCACAGTGTAACCCCATATCCTATACACACAGTAACTGTATAATATATAGGCACAGTGTAACCCCCATATCCTATACACACAGTAACTGTATAATATATAGGCAGAGTGTAACCCCCATATCCTATACACACAGTAACTGTATAATATATAGGCGTAACCCCCATATCCTATACACACAGTAACTGTATAATATATAGGCACAGTGTAACCCCCATATCCTATACACACAGTAACTGTATAATATATAGGCGTAACCCCCATATCCTATACACACAGTAACTGTATAATATATAGGCACAGTGTAACCCCATATCCTATACACACAGTAACTGTATAATATATAGGCGTAACCCCCATATCCTATACACACAGTAACTGTATAATATATAGGCACAGTGTAACCCCCATATCCTATACACACAGTAACTGTATAATATATAGGCGTAACCCCCATATCCTATACACACAGTAACTGTATAATATATAGGCGTAACCCCCATATCCTATACACACAGTAACTGTATAATATATAGGCACAGTGTAACCCCCATTTATACACACAGTAACTGTATAATATATAGGCGTAACCCCCATATCCTATACACACAGTAACTGTATAATATATAGGCACAGTTAACCCCCAATATCCCTTACACACAGTAACTGTATAATATATAGGCGTAACCCCCATATCCTATACACACAGTAACTGTATAATATATAGGCACAGTAACCCCCCATATCCTATACACACAGTAACTGTATAATATATAGGCTACAGTGTAACCCCCATATCCTATACACACAGTAACTGTATAATATAAGGCGGTAACCCCCATATCCTTACACAACAGTAACTGTATAATATATAGCCAGTGTAACCCCCATATCCTATACACACAGTAACTGTATAATATATAGGCACGTTAACCCCCATATCCATTACAACAGTAACTGTATAATATATAGGCACGTGTAACCCCCATATCCTATACACACAGTAACTGTATAATTATATAGGCGTAACCCCCAATCCTATACACCAGTAACTGTTATAATATATAGCACAGTGTAACCCCCCATATCTATACACACAGTAACTGTATAATTATAGGCGTGTAACCCCCCATATCCTATACACACAGTAATGTATAATAATATAGGGGCGTAACCCCCATATTCCTATACACACAGTAACTGTTATAATATATAACATAGTGAACCCCCATATCCTATACACACAGTAACCTGTAATAATTATATAGGCAAGGTAACCCCCATATTCCTATACACACAGTAACTGTATAATATATAGCGTGTAACCCCCATATCCTATAACACACCAGTAACTGTATAATATATAGGCGGTAACCCCCATATCCTATACACACAGTAACTGTATAATATATAGGCACAGTGTAACCCCCATATCCTATACACACAGTAACTGTATTAATATATAGGCACGGTGTAACCCCCATATTCCTATACACACAGTAACTGTATAATATATAGGCACAGTGTAACCCCCATATCCTATACACACAGTAAACTGTATAATATATAGGCGTAACCCCCATATCCTATACACACAAACTGTATAATATATAGGCACGGTGTAACCCCCATATCCTATACACACAGTAACTGTATAATATATAGGCACGGTGTAACCCCCATATCCTATACACACAGTAACTGTATAATATATAGGCACGGTGTAACCCCCATATCCTATACACACAGTAACTGTATAATATATAGGCACAGTGTAACCCCCATATCCTATACACACAGTAACTGTATAATATATAGGCACAGTGTAACCCCCTATCCTATACACACAGTAACTGTATAATATATAGGCACGGTGTAACCCCCATATCCTATACACACAGTAACTGTATAATATATAGGCACAGTGTAACCCCATATCCTATACACACAGTAACTGTATAATATATAGGCACAGTGTACCCCCATATCCTATACACACAGTAACTGTATAATATATAGGCACAGTGTAACCCCCATATCCTATACACACAGTAACTGTATAATATATAGGCACAGTGTAACCCCCATATCCTATACACACAGTAACTGTATAATATATAGGCACAGTGTAACCCCCATATCCTATACACACAGTAACTGTATAATATATAGGCACAGTGTAACCCCCATATCCTATACACACAGTAACTGTATAATATATAGGCACAGTGTAACCCCCATATCCTATACACACAGTAACTGTATAATATATAGGCCGTAACCCCATATCCTATACACACAGTAACTGTATAATATATAGGCACGGTGTAACCCCCATATCCTATACACACAGTAACTGTATAATATATAGGCACAGTGTAACCCCCATATCCTATACACACAGTAACTGTATAATATATAGGCACAGTGTAACCCCCATATCCTATACACACAGTAACTGTATAATATATAGGCACAGTGTAACCCCCATATCCTATACACACAGTAACTGTATAATATATAGGCACAGTGTAACCCCCATATCCTATACACACAGTAACTGTATAATATATAGGCACAGTGTAACCCCCATATCCTATACACACAGTAACTGTATAATATATAGGCACAGTGTAACCCCCATATCCTATACACACAGTAACTGTATAATATATAGGCACGGTGTATCCCCCATATCCTATACACAGCGCCGGATTTGTAGTGGGGACGCCCCGAGGCCACCCCCATTTGGCGCCCCCTATCCCCCCCGCCGCGCCAATACGCATGCGTGAACCCCCCTTCCCACCCCGCCCGAGCGCGCATGCGCAAGCGCCAAAGTTGAATCTCCCATACGGAGCAGTGGGAGAGTTCCCCATTGCTCCGTATGGAGCAAAATGTTAAAATTTGCCTGCGGCGGGGCGGCATGCCGCCCCTATGCTTGTGCCGCCCTAGGCCCGGGCCTTTGTGGCCTCGCCACAAATCCGGGCCTGCCTATACACACAGTAACTGTATAATATATAGGCACAGTGTAACCCCCATATCCTATACACACAGTAACTGTATAATATATAGGCAGTGTAACCCCCATATCCTATACACACAGTAACTGTATAATATATAGGCACAGTGTAACCCCCCATATCCTATACACACAGTAACTGTATAATATATAGGCACAGTGTAAACCCCCATATCCTATACACACAGTAACTGTATATATATAGGCGTAACCCCCATATCCTATACACACAGTAACTGTATAATATATAGGCACAGTGTAACCCCCATATCCTATACACACAGTAACTGTATAATATATAGGCACAGTGTAACCCCCATATCCTATACACACAGTAACTGTATAATATATAGGCACAGTGTACCCCCAATCCTAACCACAGTAACTGTATAATATATAGCACGGTAACCCCATATCCTAACACACAGTAACTGTATAATATATAGGCACAGTGTAACCCCCATATCCTATACACACAGTAACTGTATTAATATATAGGCACGGTGTAACCCCATATCCTATACACACAGTAACTGTATAATATATAGGCACAGTGTAACCCCCATATCACTATACACACAGTAACTGTATAATATATAGGCACGGTGTAACCCCCATATCCTATACACACAGTAAACTGTATAATATATAGGCACGTGGTAACCCCCATATCCTATACACACAGGGGTAACCCCATTCCTATACACACAGAACGTATAATATATAGGCACAGTGGTAACCCCCATATCCTATACACACAGTAACTGTATAATATATAGGCACAGTGTAACCCCCATATCCTATACACACAGTAACTGTATAATATATAGGGTGTAACCCCCATATCCTATACACACAGTAACTGTATAATATATAGGCACAGTGTAACCCCCATATCCTATACACACAGTAACTGTATAATATATAGGCACAGTGTAACCCCCATATCCTATACACACAGTAACTGTATAATATATAGGCACAGTGTAACCCCCATATCCTATACACACAGTAACTGTATAATATATAGGCACAGTGTAACCCCCATATCCTATACACACAGTAACTGTATAATATATAGGCACAGTGTAACCCCCATATCCTATACACACAGTAACTGTATAATATATAGGCACAGTGTAACCCCCATATCCTATACACACAGTAACTGTATAATATATAGGCACAGTGTAACCCCCATATCCTATACACACAGTAACTGTATAATATATAGGCACAGTGTAACCCCCATATCCTATACACACAGTAACTGTATAATATATAGGCACAGTGTAACCCCCATATGATATACACAAAGGCTGTATAATACAATATATAAGCACATGAGTGTGACAGGGAATTATGGGCCTCTCCCAATGTAATGTTATTATGGGGGGGGGGGGCACAGTGCCGGTGACTCAGCAGATCTCCCATATCAGGAATTGTACAGACGTTGGGCAGGAAGGTACAAACACAGATCCAACCCCCCCAGACACACAGATATCTGACAGAGCACTAAACATAAACTAAATATAAATCCTGACACCCCAGTACAAAGCTGTCTCTTCCCAGTGAGAATACTGAAGGTTCAGCCTGGAACTGAACTCGGGGTTCTGGGGTATAAGGGGGGCTCCATCAGCCGTAGCTCATACAGATACAGGGAAGGAGGGGGGAGAGTTTTGTATTGGGAGTAACTGCCGCTTTGGGTTTATGACTTGTTATTTACCGATTAAAGGGGAAGTTTGCTTTAATATTACCTATTATCATGGAAATAACCTAGGCAGAATGGGGGGGTAAAGATGCTACTAATCTGGTCTGGCTGATTTGGGGCTATAAGATGCTATTACATACAGGGCCCCCTATTGTCCCCCCGTGGTCCCCAGATTGCACATTGTGACCAGCTGGGGGCCCCATTCTAACAATACAAGGCCAATTGCACCTCAGCGGGCAACAAGCCAATGGCATTGGGGTGAGAGCCCATTATTGCCCCCTGGTAAATACGCCCAATATAGGGGCCACATTCCCCCTTTTCCTTCCGTTCAGATGAGCGCAGGGCACCGAGCCAGACCTTCTGGGCATCCAACATGGCAGCCTGTGGTTAGTCGGTTTGTATAGGAGCCCCGGGGGGGGGGGGGGGGGGGCATTAGTGGTTCTGGTTTCTCTCTCAGCCAATTAACCCCAGTCTGTGGGTTTCCCAGAGCAGCAGGATGGGACTTGGGTAAAGTGCTGACAGTTTAATCTGGTAAACACGGATTTAGCCTGAAAGTGCTGGGGGCAGGGGGGGGGGATCTTCCCAGGGATCTGAGTTCAAGACAGGGCAGGTCCCATTAGCAAATCCATTATTATTTGCACTGGAAACAGAAAGGGACGGCAGCTGCTTCCTCTGGGCATTTCCCATGGGCCCTAATGGTGTTGTACTGATCCCTAGATACAGTCGCTGCCCCATGTACTTATTTACCAACAGCATCGGGCTGAACTGGGCAGAACTACAGCTTAAACCCACTCAGCATAGATATAATTATATAAATCTAGTCTCCCTACTGTCCCCATCTTTCCCTACTGTCTCCATCTTGCCCCACTGTCCCCATCTTGCCCTACTGTCTCCATCTTGCCCTACTGTCTCCATCTTGCCCTACTGTCCCCATCTTGCCCTACTGTCTCCATCTTGCCCTACTGTCCCCATCTTGTCCTACTGTCTCCATTGCCTCTGCCCTTCTCTCCATCTTGCCCTACTGTCCCCATCTTGCCCTACTGTCTCCATCTTGTCCTACTGTCCCCATCTTGTCCTACTGTCCCCATCTTGCCCTACTGTCCCCATCTTGCCCTACTGTCTCCATCTTGCCCTACTGTCTCCATCTTGCCCTACTGTCCCCATCTTGCCCTACTGTCTCCATCTTGCCCTACTGTCCCCATCTTGCCCTACTGTCTCCATCTTGTCCTACTGTCTCCATCTTGTCCTACTGTCTCCATCTTGCCCTACTGTCTCCATCTTGCCCTACTGTCTCCATCTTGCCCTACTGTCTCCATCTTGCCCTACTGTCTCCATCTTGTCCTACTGTCCCCATCTTGTCCTACTGTCTCCATCTTGCCCTACTGTCTCCATCTTGCCCTACTGTCTCCATCTTGTCCTACTGTCTCCATCTTGCCCTACTGTCTTTATGTTGTTCTACTGTCTCCATCTTGTCCTATTTATTAGTCCCACATCACACACACACACAGACACACACACACTACTGTATGTTTGGGAGAGGGGGAAGAGAAGCCGGGGGAACCCACGCAGACCCAAAATTGTTTTTTAAATATGTAAATAGAAATGATTCCAAACAGTTATTTTCCATCTGTTTTTACAGCGGAGGAAGCAGCTAATGAAGGTTCTGTCGTTAATAGGCCCAGTTCTAGTAATATACTGTAAGTACTGATACATGGGTCACTCAGGAACATGAGACTGGAACATGTAAAGGGAAACAAAGGTCCAGGGCCGGATGGGATTCATCCCAGGGTATTAAATGAGCTGAGCGCTGTGATTGCCAAACCTCTTCACTTCATTTCCCAGGATTCACTGAGGTCTGGCATGGTGCCGAGAGACTGGCGGATTGCTAATGTGGTGCCGTTATTCAAAAAGGGATCCCGGTCTCAGCCTGAAAACTATAGGCCTGTTAGTCTGACACCAGGGGTAGGAAAGCTGTTGGAAGGGGTAATAAGGGATTGACGTTGAAAATCACAATACTATACGTTTGTGTCACATGGCTTTATGCAATACAGATCTTGCCAAACTAACTTAATCGCCTTTTATCAAGAGGTGAGCAGGAACCTAGACTCTGGGATGGAAGTGAATGTGATAAGTATGTGTATAGGTACTGTATATAACATGTATTTTTTTAAAAATACAGAATTCATCCTATTTTGTTGCATTTCAGTGCAGGACGGGAAGATTTGTTAGGGGGGCACTAGCGGGGGGGGGGGGGATTAGCTTGCACCTTGATCTCCATTGATCCTCGAGATCTACATTGTAATGGTGACCTTTTCCCTTTTATGCCGTGTCACGTTATTGGTTTCCCCGTGTCACTTGTGTGTTAGCGGTGACTGATGGAACAGTGTGTAACTCCTCAGGGGAAGTACAACTCACTGAGACCCACTGAGACCCACTGAGACTCACTGAGACCCACTGAGACCCACTGAGACCCACTGAGACCCACTGAGACCCACTGAGACCCACTGAGACTCACTGAGACCCACTGAGACCCACTGAGACTCACTGAGACCCACTGAGACCCACTGAGACTCACTGAGACCCACTGAGACCCACTGAGACTCACTGAGACCCACTGAGACCCACTGAGACTCACTGAGACCCACTGAGACCCACTGAGACTCACTGAGACCCACTGAGACCCACTGAGACCCACTGAGACCCACTGAGACTCACTGCGACCCACTGAGACCCACTGAGACCCACTGAGACCCACTGAGACTCACTGAGACCCACTGAGACCCTCTGAGACCCACTGAGACCCACTGAGACTCACTGAGACCCACTGAGACCCACTGAGACCCACTGAGACCCACTGAGACTTACTGAGACTTACTGAGACTTACTGAGACTTACTGAGACCCACTGAGACCCACTGAGACCCACTGAGACCCACTGAGACTCACTGAGACCCACTGAGACCCACTGAGACGCACTGAGACTCACTGAGACCCACTGTGACCCACTGAGACCCACTGAGACCCACTGAGGCCCACTGAGGCCCACTGAGACCCACTGAGACCCACTGTGACCCACTGAGACCCACTGAGACTCACTGAGGCCCACTGAGGCCCACTGAGACCCACTGAGACCCACTGAGACTTACTGAGACTTACTGAGACTTACTGAGACCCACTGAGACCCACTGAGACCCACTGAGACCCACTGAGACCCACTGAGACTCACTGAGACCCACTGAGACCCACTGAGACGCACTGAGACTCACTGAGACCCACTGTGACCCACTGAGACCCACTGAGACCCACTGAGGCCCACTGAGGCCCACTGAGACCCACTGAGACCCACTGTGACCCACTGAGACCCACTGAGACTCACTGAGGCCCACTGAGGCCCACTGAGACCCACTGAGACCCACTGAGACCCACTGAGACCCAATTTCATGGTATCATTTAGCATCAATAGGAATTTAGGCCTAAAAAGGACTGGGTCATTATTTCACTTGTGACTTGAGGTTTCTCCTTTTAAAACATTTTTTGCAATAAACACGTAGAATGAATAATGACAAATTATTTAAACACAGGTTGTACAACAATAGTCACATTCGACAGTTTGTCCTTCAAAAAGATAAGAAATGAAGGAAATAGAAACTTTCAGAGAAACAAAATAAGTGATTTAAATAGAGAAAAACAAAAACAAATGAACTAACTTTGCCCAGTGGATAAACTATAAAAAGAAAAGGAAAGAAAAGTTTCCTAGAGAGCAAAATAAGGATAATTGTGCTGATATGTTTGTGAATTATAGAAATAAATCTATATATGCAGCATTTTATACATCTGATCCTTATTACTTATATCTATAGCAGGAAAATGACCAAGTATTTTTAAAGGGTTTAGTTTCACTTGTTTTTGCTTTGATGGCCCCGCGCGGCTCAGCTGATTAAGATAAGAAATCATTTCTGTTATAGGAGGGGTTTCTCTTTTACCCAATAATAAAATAAAGCTTTTATAGAGGCCGCCATAAACAAAAATAATCATTTAGCAATTTTTTGTGCTAAGGAGACTGAATGCTTGATAACCTCCTCTTGTTTAATGTGTAATAGAGCGAAACTAGGAAATAACTTTATATCTAGATTCAAGAATCTTCCCACCATGTTCCAGAAGTTCCCAATCTCCGGACCGGACCGTAGGGAGTGGAATAAATTAACCCCAGTTTCGTTACATTTGGGGCAATAAGAGTTTGTTTTAAAGCACTTACTACGAACAAAAGGTTTTCCATACCCTAAACGGACAAGTTTGAATTGCCGAATCCTCCAGCTTTCAGCAGAAATCAGATTGTAGAATTCATGTATAGACTTAACCAATTGGGAAGGGGATATAGAGTGTTGTAGATAAACAGACCTCTTAAGGTGCCCATACACTATAAGATCCGCTCGCTTGGCGATGTCGCCAAGCGAGCGGATCTTCACCCGATATCCACACCTACGGGTGGTCGATATCGGGTAGCAAGTAACTTAAAAAAAAAATAATCCGATCATTTGGCCCTGGGGCCAAACAATCAGATTACATTTGCGGCCATGGGGCAGTCGGTTCAGGGACCGTATCAACGAGCCAATGTGGTCCCCGATCCGACTGGATTTTCTAACCTGGCCGATCGATATCTGGCCAATTTCAGGCCAGATATTGGTCGGCCAGGCCGCTCGGTTCTGCCCATACACGGGCCGATTAGCTGCCAAATCGATCCAAGAGACCCATATCAGCAGCTATAATCGGCCCGTGTATGGGGACTTTTAGCAGACAAAAGGCCCGATTCACTAAAGTGCAATAAAAATTATCGCACGCTTTTTTGCGTTAAATATGTCGTGATAATTAGCGCGCGATTCACCATAGTATTATCGCGTGCATTAAGTCACCATTTTCACATGCGGTATTTCTCGCGCTAGTTTTACCGCATGCGTTCATTTCCGCACCGAAAAGAATACGATCGCATGATTCACTATAACTTTTGCGCGCTAAATATCGCATTCGGCTATGCGAAAATTAACCCCTACTACAGGCAGGCGAAAAATTATAGAAAAGTACAGTAAATGAGTTTTTGCCAATAAAATATGGACTTACAGAATTGGCAGCCATGGATTCGCGGAAAATTTTTGGACGTGCGGCGAATTTTTCCGCGGCAAATTTTTTCATGCGTTTCGCAAAAAAATCCGCCAAAACACATGAAAAAATTTGCCGCTGAAAAATTCACCGCACGTCCAAAAATTGTCGCAGGCGTCAAAAAATAAAAAATTGTCGCGGACAACAATCTTTTTGGCTGCGCGACATTTTTCCCGTTTGGCGAATTTTTCGCTAAAGATAAACGGAACAGATTCGCTCATCACTAGCGGCTATTATTTATAAGCTACCATTTATATGCGGCGACTATTTATTTGTGGTGACTATACGTGGGCGTTGATTAGCGCATGTACCGTCAAATACCGAATGAAAATAGTCTTCGCGAGTTAAATAACGCATGCAATATATAAATTAGCGCAAGTATGCCTATAGTGAATCCCTGGGGCCTGGGGTCTGATTATCTGACTATAAAGAGGTGTGGCTTGTGGAAGGGGTGGGCCCAGTTGGAGCATATTGTTGCCATGGTTTGTTGTTACTGGGTACGGCCATATAATATCAGGGGACGGTCAGGTGTGTTATATTTAAGGGGCATCTTTTTTAAGATGGGGTCCCCCAGCCTGGGGTCCTCCATGATTTCTGGTGGCTCTGGCATTTGTTGTGTGCGTGCAGTAAAGCAATGCCCGAGGTTCAGTAACCCATAGCAACCAATCAGCAGGTACCATTCCCTGGTCACCTGTACAAATAGCTTATTGGTTGCTATGGGTTACTGCTCCTGGGCAAAACTGGTATACAAGGGCGTAAATTCCTTCCCCCCCCCATCCCCATGTGAGGTGAATGTGAGTGGGCCCCGGGGCCCCTAAGCATAGAAAGGTGTGTGGGTGCCAGTGTGTGGGTGGCCCTGGGGCCAAACGATCGAATTACATTTGCGGCCATGGGGCAGCCGGTTTGGGGACCGCATCAACGAGTCGATGTGGTCCCCGATCCGACTGGATTTTCTAACCTGCCCGATCTAGATCTGGCCAATTTCAGGCCATATATCAGTCAGCTCGATTAGCTGCCGAATCGATCCAAGGGACCCATATCAGCAGCTATAGTCGGCCCGTGTATGGGGGCCTTTAGCAGACACATTCTCTAAGGCAGGGGTCCCCAACCTTTTTTACTTGTGAGCCACATTCAAATGTAAAAAGAGCAACACAAGCATAAAACATGTTCCTGGGGGTGCCAAATAAGGGCTGTGATTGGCTATTTGGTAGACCCTATATGGACTGGAAGACTACATATTGTTCTGTTTGGCAGTACATCTGGTTTTTATTCAACCAAAACTTGCCCCCAAGGAATTCAAAAATAAACACCTGCTTTGAGGCCACTGGGAGCAACATCCAAGGGGTTGGGGGGCAACATCCAAGGGGTTGGGGAGCAACATCCAAGGGGTTGGGGGGCAACATCCAAGGGGTTGGGGGCAACATCCAAGGGTTGGGGGCAACATCCAAGGGTTGGGGGCAACATCCAAGGGGTTGGGGTGGCAACATCCAAGGGGTTGGGGCAACATCCAAGGGGTTGGGGAGCAACATCCAAGGGGTTGGGGGGCACATCCAAGGGGTTGGGGGGCAACATCCAAGGGGTTGGGGGGCAACATCCAAGGGGTTGGGGGGCAACATCCAAGGGGTTGGGGAGCAACATCCAAGGGGTTTGGGGGCAACATCCAAGGGGTTGGGGGGCAACATCCAAGGGGTTGGGGGCAACATCCAAGGGGTTGGGGGGGGCAACATCCAAGGGGTTGGGGGGCAACATCCAAGGGGTTGGGGGGCAACATCCAAGGGGTTGGGGAGCAACATCCAGGGGTTGGGGGCAACATCCAAGGGGTTGGGGGCAACATCCAAGGGGTTGGGGGCAACATCCAAGGGGTTGGGGAGCAACATCCAAGGGGTTGGGGAGCAACATCCAAGGGGTTGGGGGGCAACATCCAAGGGGTTGGGGAGCAACATCCAAGGGGTTGGGGAGCAACATCCAAGGGGTTGGGGAGCAACGTGTTACCCCAGAGCTACTGGTTGGGGATCCCTGCTCTAAGGGATGATTATCTTGGGTAAAAACATCCCAGAATGTACCAGAAAGTATGTTGATTTTTATATTATGTGGTTTGTCTTTAAATTCTAATATTGCCAGTTTATGTTTAGCGAGCACAATATTGTCTTTATTGTGAGTCACGGATAAACCCCATTGGCAGCTACGGAAAAGTATTTATCCATTTCAAGTAATGGCCCCCATACACGGGCCAATTATAGCTGCTGATATGGGTCCCTTGGACAGATTTGGCAGCTAATCGGGCCGTGTATGGGCAGAACCGAAGGGCCTGGCCGACCGATATCAGGCCTGAAATTGCCCAGATCTCTATCGGCCAGGTTAGAAAATTACCCTGGATTCTCCCGATATTGCCCACCCGTAGGTGGGGATATCGGGTGAAGATCCGCTCGCTTGGCGGCACCTTAACTCAAATTTTTCTTTAAACAATGGCCGGGGAATTCAAGAATAATTGTTTGGCTCTAGTCGGTCTTTTATCAATATGATGGGTTTTTTCTCAGATGTTAGTAACAAGAAAGAAGAGCTTAATGGGTCAGAGGTTGCCTTGAGGTTTCGGGGGCCCCCGCTGCCGTGGCCCCTGCTCTATAGATGTCTGTTAGTGAGGGGGATTTGTATTCCGCCCCTCGCTGAGATTAAATCGTTCCCATTGAGGGGCCCAATGATAAAATCCCTGTGCTGAATGCGGGGCCCCTTACTCATTATTAGCAACCTGGGGCCCCCCCGGGCCGATCCATCCCCAATCCATACAGGAGCCACGTTGCCCAGGAACAGACTGGGATCAAACTGCCAATCTGCCTCATTAACAGACGTGGAATAATCAGAGGAACAGAAGGTCAATCCCTAAACCCATTGGGGGCCCCGGGGCCCGCCTTATACATAACAACTAGAAGAGTTGGATCAATTTTCCCTGGCCCCCCCGCCTTTACCAATTCTGCCCCAAGGATTTAAACTGGGCAGTGCAGCAAGGGAAGGGTTAATGCATTCCAAAGAAATTGATTTGCTCTATAAATGACTTGCCCTCAATTACGTATATACGGTATATACCATGACTTAATTACCCCCCCACCCATAACTGCCTGCAACCAGTACAACTGGCCCCCAGCTGGTCCCCCGCCTACACCTGCCTGTAATTATACACATACACCTTTACATTAAAGGGGAACTAAACCCAAGACATTGGGACATTAGGAACTTTTGACTTTAATCACTAACCCCCAGAATCACCTGTGTAAATCCGATTATTATGATTGGTCAGTACAATGTCCCACCTGTACCCACCTCTGCCCCCCCCCGGTACTGAATCCCACCTTGTTACCCCCTATTGCCAGTTTTATGGGACAATTCTCATTCGATAAGTAATTAATTCAGACCCTGCTAATGATTTGTGAATGGAAATGAAGGCAACACTTTCTTCCACTGCTGGGTCTTCCAGAAGCCTGGTGTAACCATAGCAACCAATCAACTGTTAGCTCTGGGGGTCAATGTCAGCGAGGCCAATGGGCAAGGCCTGTCCATTATGTATCAGCAACTTTCTCGCCAGTCACGTGGGACAGTCAGGGGGGCTTGTGGGAAAGGGAACCCACTGGGGAGGGACATTGTGGGGTTAGTGACCCCCAGGGGACCCCCCAGCCAGAGAGGGGACATATTTCTGGGTTATTGCTGAATAGAGATGGGCGGATACGAATGAGGGATGATATTCCTGTTGCACGGCCTTCCTACCGTCCTATAAAGGTTTATTATAAATGATCAATATCCAGACAAATGGAGGGCCCCACTCCTCTCTATCCCCTCCTGTCTGCGCCTGATTCTGTTTATTAACTGATTCTGTTTATTAACCAATCACAGAGCATTCCCACGCGCCCTGCACGGACTCATGGGAGTTTTTCCTTGGGCTAATCGTGTATAAACACTGGGGGTCAATCCTCCCATAGAGACAGCTCCCATTAGTGGCCCATCTGCTCCCGAGAGTCCTGTTGTGGGTGAGAAGGTTAAACAGACAGACCCGGCCCATGTGTACATAAGGACGCACGTAGGGAGCGTTGAGCTAATGGAACAAGTACTTTCCGTATGTCGGACGCACTGTACACGTTCTCATGTTCCGGGCGGCAGCGCAGACAGAGACAACAGGGAGGGACCAATCTCTGCCCTTTGGCTGCTGTGACCCCCCCCCCCCCACTCTAGTTCTCGTTCTGTCTCAAAGAAGAGCTAAAACCTCTCTATTATTGTATAGTTTTATTTATATTATTATTTTTTGTATTTTATATGTTACAGACTTCCTGTTCCTCCCCCTGTAAGCTTCCATCAGAGTCTCCTAGTCCCGCCCACTGCTTGAGTTACAGACTGTCTGCCCCTCCCCCTTCGTAGCTTCCATCAGAGTCTCCTAGTCCCGCCCACTGCTTGAGTCACAGACTTCCTGTTCCTCCCCCTTTAAGCTTCCATCAGAGTCTCCTAGTCCCGCCCACTGCTTGAGTTACAGACTGTCTGCCCCTCCCCCTTCGTAGCTTCCATCAGAGTGCCCTACAGTTATGACAGTTAGGGGCCTGCCATGGGCCCTGTTACGGTGGGGCCAGAGGTGCAATGGTCTGATTATCTGACTGTAAAGAGGTGTGGCTTGTGGAAGGGGTGGGCCCAGTTGGAGCATATTGCTGCCATGGTTTGTTGTTACTGGGTACGGCCATATAATATCAGGGGATGGTCAGGTGTGTTATATTTAAGGGGCATCTTTTTTAAAATGGGGTCCCCCAGCCTGGGGTCCTCCATGATTTCTGATGGCTCTGGCATTTGTTGTGTGCGTGCAGTAAAGCAATGCCCGAGGTTCAGTAACCCATAGCAACCAATCAGCAGGTACCATTCCCTGGTCACCTGTACAAATAGCTTATTGGTTGCTATGGGTTACTGCTCCTGGGCAAAACTGGTATACAAGGGCGTAAACTCCTTCCCCCCCCATCCCCATGTGAGGTGAATGTGAGTGGGCCCCGGGGCCCCTAAGCATAGAAAGGTTTGTGGGTGTCAATGTGTGTGGGTGCCAGTGTGTGGGTGCCAGTGTGTGGGTGCCAGTGTGTGTGGGTGCCAGTGTGTGTGGGGTGCCAGTGTGTGGGTGCCAGTGTGTGTGGGTGCCAGTGTGTGTGGGTGCCGGTGTGTGTGGGTTCCGGTGTGTGTGGGTGCCAGTGTGTGCGGGTGCCAGTGTGTGGGTGCCAGTGTGTGTGGGTGCCAGTGTGTGGGTGCCAATGTGTGTGGGTGCCAATGTGTGTGGGTGCCAGTGTGTGTGGGTGCCAGTGTGTGTGGGTGCCAGTGTGTGCGGGTTCCGGTGTGTGCGGGTGCCGGTGTGTGCGGGTGCAAGTCGTGTGGGGTGCCAGTGTGTGCGGGTGCCAGTGTGTGGGTGCCAGTGTGTTTGGGTGCCAGTGTGTGGGTGCCAATGTGTGTGGGTGCCAATGTGTGTGGTGCCAATTGTGTGGGTGCCAGTGTGTGTGTGTGCCAGTTGGTGTGCGTGGCCGGTGTGGCGGGTTGCAGTGTGTGGTTGCCAGTGTGTGTGTGTGTGGGTGCCAGTGTTTGGTGCCAGTGTGTGTGGGTGCCAGTGTGTGTGTGGTGCCAGTGTGTGTGAGGTGTGTGTGGGTTGTGTGTGCCGGTGTGTGTGTGTGTGTGCCGTGTGTGCCAGTGTGTGTGTGGGTGCCGTGTGTGTGTGGGTGCCGATGTGTGTGGGTGCCATTGTGTGTGGATGTGTGTGGTGCCAGTGTGTGTGGGTGCCAGTGTGTGTGGGTGCCAGTGTGTGCCAGTGTGTGGTGCCAGTTGTGGGTGCCAGTGTGTTGGGTGCCAGTGTGTGTGGTGCCAGTGTGTGTGGTGCCAGTGTGTGTGGGTGCCAGTGTGTGTGGGTGCCAGTGTGTGGGTGCCGGTGTGTGTGTGTGTGTGCCCGTGTGTGTGTGGTGTGTGTGGGGCCGGTGTGTGTGGGTGCGGTGGTGTGTGTGGGTGCCAGTGTGTGTGGGTGCCAGTGTGTGTGGGTGCCAGTGTGTGTGGGTGCCAGTGTGTGTGGGTGCCAGTGTGTGGGTGGGGGAGTCCCTGTTGCTGCCAATGGAAGGCGGAGCTGTATGATTTATGGGTAATTACTATCATTAGCTGTTTATTATTAGGCATGAAAGTATAATGAGTTAATAATCAGTATGGGCGGAGCTTCACATCAAGGGGGGTAACTAATTACTCTCATTACTGCAGTTACTTGGAAGGGTTTATTCTGTTTACTGAGAAGGGGGATGTTAAGGGGACCCCCCCCGTGCTGATACCGGGGGGCAGTTTTAAAGGGGAAGTTTGTCACTTATTTTTGTTAAAGCGCAGGGGAAAATTATCCGTCTGTCAGCCGAGGGCTGGGGCTCAGGAGTCAGGGTGGCGCTGTCAGAGATGGGTGTCAGTGATTGTTATGGGAGGCAGCACAGGGCAAACACGGGCCCTTCAGCCACTTACATACGGTGCAACAACAGAGCAAAGGATTAAAGGGGAACTTCAACTAAATACTGAAAAGAAAATTGAATTCGAAACTCCCCAATATCCATTCATTCCTCATTCTCACTGGGTTTATAGTTATGTGTAACTGTCACTGTGTCTGTCCCTTTCCCTTCCCTGCACTGCTGGTTCTGACTCCTGATACAACTCCCCAATATCCATTCATTCCTCATTCTCACTGGGTTTATAGTTATGTGTAACTGTCACTGTGTCTGTCCCTTTCCCTTCCCTGCACTGCTGGTTCTGACTCCTGATACAACTCCCCAATATCCATTCATTCCTCATTCTCACTGGGTTTATAGTTATGTGTAACTGTCACTGTGTCTGTCCCTTTCCCTTCCCTGCACTGCTGGTTCTGACTCCTGATACAACTCCCCAATATCCATTCATTCCTCATTCTCACTGGGTTTATAGTTATGTGTAACTGTCACTGTGTCTGTCCCTTTCCCTTCCCTGCACTGCTGGTTCTGATCCTGATACAACTCCCCAATATCCATTCATTCCTCATTCTCACTGGGTTTATAGTTATGTGTAACTGTCACTGTGTCTGTCCCTTTCCCTTCCCTGCACTGCTGGTTCTGACTCCTGATACAACTCCCCAATATCCATTCATTCCTCATTCTCACTGGGTTTATAGTTATGTGTAACTGTCACTGTGTCTGTCCTTTCCCTTCCTGCACTGCTGGTTCTGACTCCTGATACAACTCCCCAATACCCATTCATTCCTCATTCTCACTGGGTTTATAGTTATGTGTAACTGTCACTGTGTCTGTCCCTTTCCCTTCCCTGCACTGCTGGTTCTGACTCCTGATACAACTCCCCAATATCCATTCATCCCTCATTCTCACTGGGGTTTATAGTTATGTGTAACTGTCACTGTGTCTGTCCCTTCCCTTCCCTGCACTGCTGGTTCTGACTCCTGATACAACTCCCCCAATATCCATTCATTCCTCATTCTCACTGGGTTTATAGTTATGTGTAACTGTCACTGTGTCTGTCCCTTTCCCTTCCCTGCACTGCTGGTTCTGACTCCTGATACAACTCCCCAATACCCATTCATCCCTCATTCTCACTGGGTTTATAGTTATGTGTAACTGTCACTGTGTCTGTCCCTTTCCCTTCCCTGCACTGCTGGTTCTGACTCCTGATACAACTCCCCAATACCCATTCATCCCTCATTCTCACTGGGTTTATAGTTATGTGTAACTGTCACTGTGTCTGTCCCTTTCCCTTCCCTGCACTGCTGGTTCTGACTCCTGATACAACTCCCCAATATCCATTCATCCCTCATTCTCACTGGGTTTATAGTTATGTGTAACTGTCACTGTGTCTGTCCCTTTCCCTTCTCTGCACTGCTGGTCTGACTCCTGATACAACTCCCCAATATCCATTCATTCCTCATTCTCACTGGGTTTATAGTTATGTGTAACTGTCACTGTGTCTGTCCCTTTCCCTTCCCTGCACTGCTGGTTCTGACTCCGGATACAACTCCCCAATATCCATTCATTCCTCATTCTCACTGGGTTTATAGTTATGTGTAACTGTCACTGTGTCTGTCCCTTTCCCTTCCCTGCACTGCTGGTTCTGACTCCTGATACAACTCCCCAATATCCATTCATTCCTCATTCTCACTGGGTTTATAGTTATGTGTAACTGTCACTGGTGGTCTGTCCCTTTCCCTTCTCTGCACTGCTGGTTCTGACTCCTGGATACAACTCCCCAATACCCATTCATCCCTCATTCTCACTGGGTTTATAGTTATGTGTAACTGTCACTGTGTCTGTCCCTTTCCCTTCCCTGCACTGCTGGTTCTGACTCCTGATACAACTCCCCAATATCCATTCATTCCTCATTCTCACTGGGTTTATAGTTATGTGTAACTGTCACTGTGTCTGTCCCTTTCCCTTCTCTGCACTGCTGGTTCTGACTCCTGATACAACTCCCCAATACCCATTCATCCCTCATTCTCACTGGGTTTATAGTTATGTGTAACTGTCACTGTGTCTGTCCCTTTTTGGGTTTTTTTGGGTCTGACTCTTAATAAAGAATAGAATATATCTTTATTGTCATTGTCACATAGTAAACAACAATAAAACAAAGGTAAAAGAAGTCAGTTCTTTTCTGAGGCTGTAAAGTATCTATAAATTGTCTTCTGCTACATTGTTTCAAGAGTCAGAACCAGTAGTGGAGATAACAAAAACAGATGGGATATTTTGGTGTGGGGGCCCTACCCCTCCATTAAGCCTCTCCCTTCCATTAACACCATCACCTTCTGTCACCCTCACTGTCAGCACAGTTGAAATGGCCCCACAGCCATCGCCTGCACCTACAGTGCCACCCAGCTGCACCCCTACATTGTGCTGTGTAATAAGGGCACCTGTGTATTCAGGAGTCTCTGGGGGCCATTAAACATTTAATTACTGCAACAGAAATGTCTCCCCTGTGCCTGTGAGTGAGTGACAGCAGGTTCATTGTTATTTCTGCCTCACCCCTGGGACTAAAATCTCCCATCCTGGCCATCTAGGGGTTAAGGAACAGCTGAGAGAAAAACAAATACACTGATAAGGGCAGGTGATTGGCCCACCTGTCCCCCCCCCCCCCCGCCAACACCTGCACTGCTGGTCCTGACCACCTGGATCTTCCTGCCTCGCTGGGTATCAGCTGATTGCACGAATGGAAATGATTGGTCAGTGATTCTGATACCCCCGGGCATCACCTTATACTGCCAACCTCTAGGGGCGAGGGCACTGCCAGAACTGGACTTCAATTATACTATGTAACGTCACTGCTGTCAATCCCTATCTCTGTAGGGGAATGAAGGGTTACTGCCCTATCTCTGTAGGGAAATGAAGGGTTACTGCCCTATCTCTGTAGGGAATGAAGGGTTACTGCCCTATCTCTGTAGGGAAATGAAGGGTTACTGCCCTATCTCTGTAGGGAATGAAGGGTTATTGCCCTATCTCTGTAGGGAATAAAGGGTTACTGCCCTATCTCTGTAGGGGAATGAAGGGTTACTGCCCTATCTCTGTAGGGGAATGAAGGGTTACTGCCCTATCTCTGTAGGGAAATGAAGGGTTACTGCCCTATCTCTGTAGGGAATGAAGGGTTATTGCCCTATCTCTGTAGGGAAATAAAGGGTTACTGCCCTATCTCTGTAGGGAAATGAAGGGTTACTGCCCTATCTCTGTAGGGAATGAAGGGTTACTGCCCTATCTCTGTAGGGAAATGAAGGGTACTGCCCTATCTCTGTAGGGAAATGAAGGGTTACTGCCCTATCTCTGTAGGAAGAAGGGTTATTGCCCTATCTCTGTAGGGGAATAAAGGGTTACTGCCCTATCTCTGTAGGGAATGAAGGGTTACTGCCCTATCTCTGTAGGGGAATGAAAGGTTACTGCCCTATCTCTGTAGGGAATAAAGGGTTACTGCCCTATCTCTGTAGGGGAATGAAGGGTTACTGCCCTATCTCTGTAGGGGAATAAAGGGTTACTGCCCTATCTCTGTAGGGGAATGAAGGGTTACTGCCTATCTCTGTAGGGGAATGAAGGGCCCTATCTCTGTAGGGAATAAAGGGTTACTGCCCTATCTCTGTAGGGGAATGAAGGGTTTACTGCCCTATCTCTGTAGGGGAATGAAGGGTTACTGCCCTATCTTGTAGGGGAATGAAGGGTTCTGCCCTATCTCTGTAGGGAATGAAGGGTTTACTGCCCTATCTCTGTAGGGGAATGAAGGGTTACTGCCCTATCTCTGTAGGGGGGGAATGAGGGTTACTGCCCTATCTCTGTAGGGGAATGAAGCGGTTACTGCCCTATCTCTGTAGCAGGGAATGAAGGGTACTGCCCTATCTCTGTAGGGGAATGAAGGGTTACTGCCCTATCTCTGTAGGGGAATGAAGGGTTACTGCCCTATCTCTGTAGGGGAATGAAGGGTTACTGCCCTATCTCTGTAGGGAATAAGGGTTACTGCCCTATCTCTGTAGGGAAATGAAGGGTTACTGCCTATCTCTGTAGGGAATGAGGGGTTACTGCCCTATCTCTGTAGGGGAATGAAGGGTTACTGCCCTATCTCTGTAGGGGAATGAAGGGTTACTGCCCTATCTCTGTAGGGAATGAAGGGTTACTGCCCTATCTCTGGGAAAAGCGGTTACTGCCCCGCTATCTCTGTAGGGGAAGTGAAAGCCGGTTACTGCCCTATCTCTGTAGGGGAATGAAGGGTTTACTGCCCCTATCTCTGTAGGGGAATGAAGGTTACTGCCTATCTCTGTAGGGGAATGAAGGGTTACTGCCCTATCTCTGTCGGGGAATGAAGGGTTACTGCCCTATCTCTGTAGGGGGAATGAAGGGGTTACTGCCCTATCTCTGTAGGGGAATGAAGGGTTACTGCCCTATCTCTGTAGGGGAATGAAGGTTACTGCCCTATCTCTGTAAGGGGAATGAAGGGTTACTGCCCTATCTCTGTAGGGGAATGAAGGGTTACTGCCCTACTCTGTAGGGAATGAAGGGTTACTGCCCTATCTCTGTAGGGGAATGAAGGGTTACTGCCCTATCTCTGTAGGGAAATGAAGGGTTACTGCCCTATCTCTGTAGGGGAATGAAGGGTTACTGCCCTATCTCTGTAGGGGAATGAAGGCTACTGCCCTATCTCTGTAGGGGAATGAAGGGTTACTGCCCTATCTCTGCTAGGGGAATGAAGGGTTACTGCCCTATCTCTTGTAGGGGAATGAAGGTTACTGCCCTATCTCTGTAGGGGAATGAAGGGTTACTGCCCTATCTCTGTAGGGGAATGAAGGGTTACTGCCCTATCTCTGTAGGGGAATGAAGGGTACTGGCCCTATCTCTGTAGGGAAAGAAGGTTACTGCCCTATCTCTGTAGGGAATGAAGGGTTACTGCCCTATCTCTGTAGGGGAATGAAGGGTTACTGCCCTATCTCTGTAGGGGAATGAAGGGTTACTGCCCTATCTCTGTAGGGGAATGAAGGGTTACTGCCCTATCTCTGTAGGGGAATGAAGGGTTACTGCCCTATCTCTGTAGGGGAATGAAGGGTTACTGCCCTATCTCTGTAGGGGAATGAAGGGTTACTGCCCTATCTCTGTAGGGGAATGAAGGGTTACTGCCCTATCTCTGTAGGGGAATGAAGGGTTACTGCCCTATCTCTGTAGGGGAATGAAGGGTTACTGCCCTATCTCTGTAGGGGAAATGGAAGGGTTACTGCCTATCTCTGTAGGGGAATGAAGGGTTACTGCCCTATCTCTGTAGGGGAATGAAGGGTTACTGCCCTATCTCTGTAGGGGAATGAAGGGTTACTGCCCTATCTCTGTAGGGGAATGACGGAAGGGTTACTGCCCTATCTCTGTAGGGGAATAGAAGGGTTACTGCCCTATCTCTGTAGGGGAATGAAGGGTTACTGCCCCTATCTCTGTAGGGGAATGAAGGGTTACTGCCTATCTCTGTAGGGGAATAAAGGTTACTGCCCTATCTCTGTAGGGGAATGAAGGGTTACTGCCCTATCTCTGTAGGGGAATGAAGGGTTACTGCCCTATCTCTGTAGGGGAATGAAGGGTTACTGCCCTATCTCTGTAGGGGAATGAAGGGTTACTGCCCTATCTCTGTAGGGGAATGAAGGGTTACTGTTATTTGTACTTTATTTCCTTTATTTGCTTCGTCCCAAACCTGCTGAATATTTCAGGGCCGTGGGCGCATAACGAGGAGCAGATGTTGATTAAAGGGCAGATAAAGTGGGGGCAGAAGCTGCGCGGATTCATTATTTCCCATGATGCCCTGCTGTGCCGGCCCACGTGCCCACGGTTGTACATCGCTGCCCAATATGTTGGTGCTGTGTATACAGATTGGCTCTGACTGCACCACATGGGGATAGTGGGGCATTTACTAGATGAGTAACGATTGGGTAACGATTCAGGGGGCTGATTGCCCATTGGCTCAATATTCCATCGGGTCCGACACCTGAGCACCAGATGTGCGGGGTATTTAACAGGGACGTGGCAAGTGGCTCATTGTATGAATTTGCCATTTTGCACTTTCCAACTAAATACGTTGTGCAGCTGGAGCTCAGGGGCCGGAGTCGGAGAAATTCCCCCACTGTAAGCAGCAGTCCTGCCCTGCTTTATGGCTGAGATTCTAGCTATCTGTATAACAGAGCATTCTGTCACAGTGGCACAGATCCTATCCCCCCCCCATTGTAAGCAGCAGTCCTGCCCTGCTTTATGGCTGAGATTCTAGCTATCTGTATAACAGAGCATTCTGTCACAGTGGCACAGATCCTATCTGATCCCCCCCATTGTAAGCAGCAGTCCTGCCCTGCTTTATGGCTGAGATTCTAGCTATCTGTATAACAGAGCATTCTGTCACAGTGGCACAGATCCTATCTGATCCCCCCATTGTAAGCAGCAGTCCTGCCCTGCTTTATGGCTGAGATTCTAGCTATCTGTATAACAGAGCATTCTGTCACAGTGGCACAGATCCTATCTGATCCCCCCATTGTAAGCAGCAGTCCTGCCCTGCTTTATGGCTGAGATTCTAGCTATCTGTATAACAGAGCATTCTGTCACAGTGGCACAGATCCTATCTGATCCCCCCATTGTAAGCAGCAGTCCTGCCCTGCTTTATGGCTGAGATTCTAGCTATCTGTATAACAGAGCATTCTGTCACAGTGGCACAGATCCTATCTGATCCCCCCATTGTAAGCAGCAGTCCTGCCCTGCTTTATGGCTGAGATTCTAGCTATCTGTATAACAGAGCATTCTGTCACAGTGGCACAGATCCTATCTGATCCCCCCATTGTAAGCAGCAGTCCTGCCCTGCTTTATGGCTGAGATTCTAGCTATCTGTATAACAGAGCATTCTGTCACAGTGGCACAGATCCTATCTGATCCCCCCCATTGTAAGCAGCAGTCCTGCCCTGCTTTATGGCTGAGATTCTAGCTATCTGTATAACAGAGCATTCTGTCACAGTGGCACAGATCCTATCTGATCCCCCCATTGTAAGCAGCAGTCCTGCCCTGCTTTATGGCTGAGATTCTAGCTATCTGTATAACAGAGCATTCTGTCACAGTGGCACAGATCCTATCTGATCCCCCCATTGTAAGCAGCAGTCCTGCCCTGCTTTATGGCTGAGATTCTAGCTATCTGTATTACAGAGCATTCTGTCACAGTGGCACAGATCCTATCCCCCCCCCCCCATTGTAAGCAGCAGTCCTGCCCTGCTTTATGGCTGAGATTCTAGCTATCTGTATAACAGAGCATTCTGTCACAGTGGCACAGATCCTATCTGATCCCCCCCATTGTAAGCAGCAGTCCTGCCCTGCTTTATGGCTGAGATTCTAGCTATCTGTATAACAGAGCATTCTGTCACAGTGGCACAGATCCTATCTGATCCCCCCATTGCAAGCAGACGTGTTTGTCAGTGCTCTGCAGGGAACCAGAGGACCAGGGGAATGGAGAGCGTCAGCCCAGGCCAGGTGAGGCCTGGGCGGGCAATTTCTTCCCGTGAGACCCAGGCCTTGGGGCCCACTTTGGAAGGCCAGAGGATTACAAGATCTGGAGGGAAAGGCCAGGAGGAGAAGGCGGCAGCAGGAGTCCCAGGGAAGGCAGTGAAGGGGCCCAAAACTGCTTCTGAGAGAGGAATCCCAGCAGCCATGTTGGAAGAGAGGAAAGAAGCTGGAAATGGAGGAGGCAAAGCCAAGCAAAGGGAGGTACCTGTGTGTGTGCAGCCTGAGTGTGGGAAGGGGGAAGGGAGGAAAGTGACAGAAATTTGTGAAAAGTTACTGAAAGTAAAACAACATGCAAGTAAAGCTGAAAGTAAAAAGCCAGATAGTAAATGTGATACTAATGCTGAGCAGTTGGGTGAGTTGGGTGAGAGCTCAGGGAACAGTGATACTGGGAAACACCAACCCCCTAAAGCCAAATCCCACAAATCACACAGTAAAACTGCACCTACTGTTCCACAAACAATGTTTATTTCACATGCTGAGCCCAGTAAAGATGGAGGCCTGTCTGATACCTGTATGTGTGTAACTGGCAGCACTGACACCCCCCGGGGCTACTGACATGCAGCCTGAGGCACGTGGGCAATCAGAGTGCTGGCTTCCTGGAGTCAGTGAGGCTGCAGCAACTGGCGGCCATCTTACTTCTCCCAAACTTACAGGCATCCATGTTGGTACACCCAGCAGGAATGGTGCTAGCAATGAGTCATCTGCACAAGCAGCAAAAACCTGTTGGTGGCCATCTTGCTTCACCCAGTTTAGGGATCGGCCATGCAAGGGACCGTGGTGCAATGTCTGTAAGTGACAAGAATGGTTTAAAGGGGAAGTGCACTGATGTAAATAAAAATGTTCCGCTTGATGAATCTGGCAATATTGACACTAATCAGCTGGTTAAGCTAATAAAATTAGCTCAAGAACAAGAAGAGAAAAAGAAAAAGCTTAAACTTGATTTAAAGCAGGCCTTTAGTGCTTATTCACTCGCAAAAGTGGAACACCAGGATTTCTATCTCTGTAAAGTGGATGAAATTAATGCAGATCTCAGAGAACTGGAAAACCAGATTTCCATTGTGCAAGGAAAAATTGGCCCAATGTCTGAGGTCTTTTCAAACAGAAAAAGATTTGAAAAACAGCAGCGGCGCCCCAGGCACACGTACAGATCTGCCCACCCAATATCCACCTCTTCTTCCACCTCCGGCAATGAGAGTGATGCAGGGAGGGGTGGGAGATTAACAGCAAGGAAAACCATTGTGGCGCAGATACACGCCCCCAACTTTGTCTTTAGCGCCAATGAGATCAGCACGGTGGAAGATAAAATGCAGAAAAAAGTGAGAGCGGCTTTCAGACAAGAGGAGGAGTTTGTTTATTCGCATGAGGACTTTCCCTCCCTTCCCACAACTTCCCAACATCCTTCTCCATCAGAAGAAACAACTGTGGACCAAGATGGGACTCCTGCCTCTGGGCAGCATGCTCCTAAGGTTCCAAACCAGGGGCACGGGCAGTCGAGTGATATGGAATTGACGGAACCTGTGGCCCAGTGCCATAAGGGAGGGCGAGAGAGCGCCAATGGTGCTGTGACTGATGTTGCGCATGAAATAGAGTGCGATGTGAGTGAGGAGGAGAATGTGTGTGCGGCTGAGACTGTGGCGCGTGAGAGTGAGGAAGGGAATGAAGTGGCTGTGAGGTGCATTGAGTCGGTGTTAGAGGATTCAAGCACTGATGTACCTGATACCTCTCTTGTTCCTCTCTCTAATGTCTCCTCTGTGCTGTCATCTAACCCTGATCCTCCCGTTAATGTCTCCTCTGTGTTGTCACCTAACCCTGATCCTCCCGTTAATGTCTCCTCTGTATCGCTATCTAACCCTGATCCTCCCGTTAATGTCTCCTCGTCATCTAACTCTGCTTTTCCCTGTAATTCTGGTTCGGCTACTGTTAGTAAAGCAGTTTTAGGGCAGAAATCTGGTGTTAGAACCACAAACTCCAAAGTGGCACCTCCCCCACCAGTAAATGCATGGACTAGACCAGTGAATAGGGTGAGAGTCCCGGGTGTAGAGAACAATATCATAGGATCGGTATTTAAGCAAAAAAACCTAGTCAGGCTAAGATGGACAGGTGAGAAGGAGTTGATGCCGACTAGAGATGAGATAGCAAAAGAGATGCTCCTGAAACAAACAACTCTCACTCCATCTGGCGTTAGAGCCTATATCAAGTTCTCTGAGTTAGAGTATGACCTGGTGTTTAAAACCTCACAAGGGCTGGAACACTTTTGGCAGGACTATGATAATTTTAAGAACGTTGGCCTTTGGAAGAATTTTCGGGTTATTCCCATTACTAAACCTGAGACACGAAAAGTCACAGTTCTGTTTAAAAATGACCGTGTCCCGCCAGAAGACATCCTACTGTGGTTAAAGAGGCACTGCAAAGTGCTTACGCCCCTTAGAATGGATATAGACAACAATGGCTACTGGTCCGGCGGTTGGTGTGCCAATGTTGAGTTAATCGTAAGACACAATGTCCCTCACCATCTGCCAAACTCGCTATACATCGGAAGTGAGCGAGGCATAGTCTTTTATCCTGGCCAGCCGAGGGCATGCTTTAAGTGCGGGTCCTATAGACACCGGGCAAGAGATTGTGCAGTAGTAAGGTGCTCACTGTGTGGTGGGGAAGGGCATACAAGCAAACAGTGTGAGGATGTAAAGTGCAATTTGTGTGGGCACTTTGGTCACCCACACAGGGCATGTCCAGAGGCTCTCCATAACATCATGAGAGACTGCCCCCAGCTGGAGGAGGAAATGGCAGAGGATTTATTAGAGGAACTACAAGAAGAGCTTCATAGTGACCTGCCCCTAGCCCAGCCATCCTCTGTAAGCCTGTTAGGGTCTCTAGAACAAGACCCAGAGATTGCTGCCCCCCTGAAATCCTCTTCTTTCTCCCAGGCAGTGAGCAATGAGTCCAATCCCATTACTGATGTTCCTGTTAGTCAGCCTTTGTTTAAACAGCCTCTCCGCAGCGTCAAAAACCTCAGCCCTCTGTACCTAGAAGGTCTAACCCATCTGTACCTATTGCTCAGAATAGGGTTAAAGCATCTCCTTCACCTGAGGAATGGATAAATGTAAAGGGAAAGAAGGAGAAGGAGAAAGTGATAACGCAACCCCATCCATCTAAATGTGTCCCATCTATGACAATACGTTTGGAAAATAAATTTGATGTTTTGTCAGAAAGTAAAACATGGGGGGAGGCAATGGAGGAGGCAGAGGAGTTGGAAAGAATAGGAAGGGAAGAGGAGAAAGAAAAACTGGAGGCGAAAGGAAGGGGCAAAACAAGAGGTGAGGGCTCTACCAAGTCCGATCTAGAGATGGTCACAGATAATAGTGTGGCAGAAGGTTTAGACAGCAATAGTGACAGTGGTCAGGTATCAGAGATGGAAACTGAAAGGCAACAAGTCAGTAGCCCTCCAATCTTGGAAAAAAAGGGGGAGGGGGGTACATGTTGGGGTAAACAGGATGACTCTGATGAGTTGATATCTCTGGGTGATGATGATCCTATCCCCTCAGGGACACAGGTCAAAAGATTTGGTGACCTAGAGGGGGACACTAGTCAAGAGGATAAAAAAAGGAGGTACAAAAATTAATATCTAATTATGGCTTTCTTACCTCTCAGGATAATTTCATCCAATGTGAACAGTATGAAAACACCTCAAGCAATGTTTCAAGTCTACCAATCCCTTGGGCTACTCCAAGCAGACATCTTCTTCATCCAAGAGACAAGGCTTACCACCACTGCTGATATTAAAAGAGCATATAGAGAGTGGCACTGGGGTCCAGCATTCTTTTCTATCGCTGCAGAGCCAGGTGCTGGTGTGGGCCTCTTGTTCCGGGGGTTCTCTGAGATAAAGGTGCACCGTCTCCTGGAGGTTGAGGTAGGCAGATGCCTTATGTTGGATGTTACAGTAGCGGGGCGTAGACTGAGGCTTATAAACATCTATGGGCCTCAGTCAGTGTCGGGGAGGAAAAACCTGTTGAAAGAAGTTCAGCAATATCTCCACACCTCTATCCCAGTCATTGTGGCTGGAGACTTTAACCAGGTCCTAACTGCTCAAGATAGGTCTGGTCGGTTTGATAAATATGAAAGTAATTTCTTGAAAAATATAATGCAGCAGGCAGATTTGATTGATGTCTTTACCCACAATGGCCGGAATGCTAAACATACCTATCACTGTGCAGGCAGGAGCAGTAGGATTGATATGGCCTTTCTACGTATGGGGGAAGTTTTTACAGAGGTTGAAGAGATCTTGGTTGACCACTCTGATCATTTGCTTTGTCCTTTTTGTTGGGGGCTTCCTCTGTTCCAGCAAAAGGCAAGGGGTTGTGGAGACTAAGCACTGATTCCCTGGAGGGAGAGTCTGTGCGGCATTCCTTTGAAGCACTCCTTCAGTGTGAATTGACGAAGATTGTATTTTTTGACTCTATGTCACAATGGTGGGAAGAGGCTAAGAAGTCATTCCGCTCCTTCTTCCGTAAACTATCTGTTATACGGGAGGGAAATAAATACAAGAAGTACCTGTCCCTACGTAGGAAGCTGGAGTCCTTGATTTCGGATGGGGTGGTGGGGGAGAAAGTTTCCCAGCTGAAACGCTTGATCAGGCAGCATCAGTACAGTCGCTACAGGTCTCTGGTTCTGGAGAGGGATTATGGAGGCTTTCATTCCCCAGATCCCTTTCGGAATTGTAGGGAAGCTGTAGCAAAGAAATTAATTGTTGGTTTGAGGGACTCCCAGGGTGTTGTTCAGAAATCAAAGGGTGGGATCCTGGAAGTTGTTCGAACCTACTATGCTGACCTGTTTAAGAGTAAAGCTTTGGACAGGGAAAGGATGAAAGCTTTCCTGGAGGGAACCCCGGGCCCTGATCTGCATGATTTGGACTTTTCATCTTTGGTAGCTGACATTTTGGAGGACGAGGTCAGGAAGGCAATAGATCAACTGAAGTTAAAAAAAGCCCCAGGCCCAGACGGCCTCACAGCCGAATTTTATAAGACCTTTAAAGATCTCTTGGCCCCAATTCTCGTGGAGGTCTTTAGAGACTGTCTGGGTGGAGGTATCTTACCTCCCTCCATGAGATTGTCCTCCTTGGTGTTGCTATCAAAGGGCAAGGATCCTTCAGAAGTCAAGAATTGGAGGCCTATTGCCCTCTTGAACACCGATAGAAAGCTTCTTGCAAAGGTGCTTTTTTCTAGATTAATTTTGTTTTCAGGCACTTTATTGTCCCGTGAACAATTCTGCACGGTGAAAGGGCGGAGCATCTTTGGGGCACTCTTGTCTGTACGCGAAGTGTTTGAAACATGCAAAGCCCATAATAGGGGAAAATATGTTTTAGGTCTTGATCAGGCAAAAGCCTTTGATAGAGTAGATCATGAGTACCTATGGGCTACTTTGCGTAAGTACGGCATCCCGGAACAATTTACCAATTGGCTTGCTGTTTTGTACAGGGAGGGAGAGAGCTTTCCGCTTGTTAATGGTTGGCGTGGTCAAAACTTTGGGGTTGAGGCGGGAGTGCGTCAGGGTTGTCCTCTGAGTCCATTGCTGTATGTGTTTGCGATTGATCCGTTCCTACGTAGCGTGCAAGCTTTGGACTTGGAGGGCTTTCGGGCCCCTCACTGCCTGCCCCTAAAGTTAGTGGCCTATGCGGACGATGTCTCGGTCGTCATCTCACAGCCTGAGGAGGTTGGGATGTTGATGGGGGCCATCGGAAGTTACTCAGAGGCCTCTGGGTCTCTGGTCAACACTGACAAGTCGGAAGCTTTCTGGACTCTGGACGGGGAGCCAGATTTCCCAATTCATGAATTCCAGGTAGCCTCCACCGAAATAAAAATCTTAGGGGTCAAATTCGGGAGGGATGATAATGCCAGGCTAAATTGGAAGTCAAAACTGGATGCTGCAGACGTAAAGGTACAGCAGTGGAAGAAATGGAAGCTGTCCTATAGAGAAAGGGTGAAGCTCATCAAGGCCTACCTGGTCCCTCTCCTCCTGTATGTGTCTTATGTTTACCCTTTGCCAAAAGCTTTCTATGTGAGGATTCACAGTCTGTTCTTCCAGATGCTCTGGGGGAGCAGGCTGAACCCTGTAAAAAGAGGGATAACTTACCTGCGGACAAAAGAGGGTGGGTTGGACATGTTGTGTCCTGTGGCTTTCTTTGGCACCATTTTCCTAAAGTTTAACTTTGGGCACCTGGGTCAAAGAACAAGTGTCCCGTGGGAAAGCAGTGTCAGGGCCTGGGCATTCCCTTTTGTAGGAGACTGGTTACAGGGCGATAGGGTGAAGCAGGTGCGGGTGCGACATGGTCGTTTCCCTCCATACCTCGTCCTGGCACTGAAGCTTTTGAGAGTTTGGGACATCCGAATAGATGAACTTGGCACATCCTCCAGGCGTGATCTTTATATGAGGGTGCGGGGGGTCTATTTTGTTGTTCCAATGGTTTTGAAGGACTGCATTGGGGGACTTTGAAGGAAAGTCTCCGTTTCTTAAACAGCCACAGGTTACCTCCCAAGTTCTTTGATCTGGCATGGCTCTCACTTCAGGGAAGGCTCTTTGTCAGGGGGAATGTAAAATATCTTTCTGTTGTCGATAGGAACTGCCCTTGGGGTTGTGGAGTAGAGGAGTCGCAGGAGCATTTCCTTCACCAGTGCCCCCTGGCAAACAGTGTGCTCTCACAGGTATCCCGGGCACTATGCGCCCCGTTCCTGGGCACCCTTTCTTATGCTGAATTGGCATACGGTGTCTCAGACAGGAGGCACAATCACCACCGTGAGACAGTGTACCTTGTAATAACAGCAGTAAAGTACCACCTATGGCTGGGGAGATGTCGCTACACAATGGGGGTAGATGTGACTCCTGAGGGGATAAGGAAAATGATTGTAGAAGAGTTGCGCTTCATTAGAGCGTCAGAACAAACGCGCCCCCACTTCTCTGCATCACAATGGAGGGGTTTCACCTTTTAGAGTCCAACCTGAGTTATGTGTTACTCTGTTTTGCTTTTTGCTTTTGTTTTTTCCAAGAGCGTGATACTGCTCTGTTTCTTTTCCTTAGGTTCATGTTTGGAGGAATTTTCTCAGCACCTCGGCAGATGCCTACAATTTTATTTGTTTCCTTGGGGTCTATCTCATCTATTTTTGGGTGGGGGACGGGGTTAGGGTGGGCTGTGGTTCTCAAAGACAATATAAGCAAACTGTCCTGGATTTGGTCTTTTCTGTGGGGGTGGGGAGGGAACCAACAAGGACAGAGGATGGACTGTGACAATCGGTTGTCTTATGAAGGGTGGGTTTATAGGGTGGGGGCGGAGGTGGTGTGGTTATATTGTAAATATATACATGTGGACTGACCCAAGGACTTTGCTCATTTAGTAGCAATTTGATGTTTGTTTTTGTTTGATTGAGGTGTGTACTTCTTTATGAACAGTGTTTATTTTATAATAATAAAGAAAAATTCCTATCTGATCCCCCCCATTGTAAGCAGCAGTCCTGCCCTGCTTTATGGCTGAGATTCTAGCTATCTGTATAACAGAGCATTCTGTCACAGTGGCACAGATCCTATCTGATCCCCCCATTGTAAGCAGCAGTCCTGCCCTGCTTTATGGCTGAGATTCTAGCTATCTGTATAACAGAGCATTCTGTCACAGTGGCACAGATCCTATCTGATCCCCCCATTGTAAGCAGCAGTCCTGCCCTGCTTTATGGCTGAGATTCTAGCTATCTGTATAACAGAGCATTCTGTCACAGTGGCACAGATCCTATCTGATCCCCCCCATTGTAAGCAGCAGTCCTGCCCTGCTTTATGGCTGAGATTCTAGCTATCTGTATAACAGAGCATTCTGTCACAGTGGCACAGATCCTATCTGATCCCCCCATTGTAAGCAGCAGTCCTGCCCTGCTTTATGGCTGAGATTCTAGCTATCTGTATAACAGAGCATTCTGTCACAGTGGCACAGATCCTATCTGATCCCCCCATTGTAAGCAGCAGTCCTGCCCTGCTTTATGGCTGAGATTCTAGCTATCTGTATAACAGAGCATTCTGTCACAGTGGCACAGATCCTATCTGATCCCCCCATTGTAAGCAGCAGTCCTGCCCTGCTTTATGGCTGAGATTCTAGCTATCTGTATAACAGAGCATTCTGTCACAGTGGCACAGATCCTATCTGATCCCCCCATTGTAAGCAGCAGTCCTGCCCTGCTTTATGGCTGAGATTCTAGCTATCTGTATAACAGAGCATTCTGTCACAGTGGCACAGATCCTATCTGATCCCCCCCATTGTAAGCAGCAGTCCTGCCCTGCTTTATGGCTGAGATTCTAGCTATCTGTATAACAGAGCATTCTGTCACAGTGGCACAGATTGTTATATGAAGATACAAAGCTTCAGTTTCTATACAATTCTGGATAGTGAAGAGCTTTTAATATGATTAATTAGAGTAGAAACTGAAATAAAAACGTCTTTACTAAAGACAGAGGATGTTAAACTGTTTTGTTTTGATATAAATGAAAGAAATTTTGCAAACAGCAGAATTTAATGGGAATCGGCAGTTGATATTTTGAATGTTTTCTCCTATTATACAGGGTTTTACACTCCAATCTGTGAAAAACAATAACTGGTTTATAGGAATGGCAGTTGCTGTAATGAGAATATTTGCAAAATGAACTTTCCCTTTAATTGGATTCGTTGGCATTGGAGCTTTTGAACTCAGAATGAACCAATATCTGGGGGGGGGGGGGGGCAGCAGTTGGGGGTTATTAGGAACAGATGGTTACAATAAAGGCAGGTTGATGGGTAGAACATTATTGTACAGAGCGGTGCCAGTGCCAAGCTGGTTATTACGGGCGCAAATAAAAACTGCAGCCAAAATCCCTTTTATATAACTTGGATAAATGCAGCTGCCGGGCGGGGGGGGGGGGGGTTACTTACCAACGCCCCCACATGCAGCTTCCATTCACCCCCACTTGCAGCTGTGCCCCCCCAAGCGCAATTCAACTGTTAGCACAGGCATTCCTATGTACTGCAGAATTGTGCAGGAATATCTGAGGGTTTAGTTACCCTTTAATAATGTCTCAGCATCTTTCATGTGATTATTTGCTGCCCAGTACAGCCGGTGGGAACTTACAGTCGGCAGGGCAATTAATCGGCCAGTGGCAGATTTCCCCTTTAAGGCTGAAACAATATTATTTCCCTGCAACAAGCGGAAGTTTCATTAGGAATAAGAGCTGGCACTCACTCTCGGGTTAATGTGCCCAATGCCCGGCGCAATCAGGCCCCGGAATCGGATATGTAACGATTTTATAACTCATTTATGCATTAACCTTTAACCAAGCCTTCTGGTGCCTGGCAGGGCTTAACCCTGTGAGTGCTGGAGAGATGCCACTGCGCCCCAGCACCCAGCCCCGGCACCTGGCACCCAGCCCCGGCACCCATCCCCAGCATCCAGCCCCGGCACCCAGCCCCGGCACCTAGCACCCAGCACCCAGCCCTGGCACCCAGCACCCAGCCCTGGCACCCAGCACCCAGCCCCCGGCACCCAGCCCCGGCACCCATCCCCGGCATCCAGCCCCTGCACCCAGCCCTGGCACCCAGCCCCCAGCCCCGGCACCTAGCACCCAGCCCCGGAACCCAGCCCCGGCACCTAGCACCCAGCCCCGGCACCTAGCACCCAGCCCCGGCACCCAGCACCCAGCCCCGGCACCCAGCCCTGGCACCCAGCCCCCGGCACCCAGCCCCGGTACCCAGCCCCAGCACCCATCCCCGGCATCCAGCCCCTGCACCCAGCACCCAGCCCTGGCACCCAGCACCCAGCCCCGGCACCCAGCCCCAGCACCCAGCCCCGGCATCCAGCCCCAGCACCCAACCCCGGCACCCAGCCCCGGCACTGGAACAGAGAGGGGCAACTGATACTATGAAAGGGTCCGGGCACGAATGTGACAATGGGGTGTCATTTGGTGAGTGACAGTAAAGTGATGAAGAAACAATGACTCCTCCTGCGCTGGGAATGTGGGGGGGGGATAATGGGAACAAAGCTGAGTGCCCCCCAGGAACGTGTCTGCGGCTGGCACAGGCGGCACAGGCGGCACAGAGTGACTCACTGGCAGCTTTATCTCTGGCTAATTTGCACCTTGGTTATACAGTGTGACAGGGAAGTGACAGGGGTATAATAGCTGCTGCCTGAGCAGGGACAATACATGGGGGGGGGGGGGAAGTCGTTACTGATACAGACACATCAATCCTTAATGAAGAAATACAGGACCCTTTATTGGCTTAATTAGTTGGTTTGTAGGGGGCTGTAACGTCCAATCAGAAAAGCCCTATTTTCATGTGACAATAAGGTGGCTGCACTACTTACTGATACTCAACTCAATTTCCTGCTTGTGAGCTGAACCCCACCCACTGTTCAAGCCGCCGGATAGGGTTTAGCCTGTGGCTCAGAACTGACAGCAGAAGTTGCTGAATTATTTGAGGTCCAGCGTTTGGCAGGGGGACCCCGTAACTGACACTGAGGCAAATTAGCCACTCTGGACCCGATTCGGCCACCCAGACTGGGCCCTATGGAGCCGTTGGATGAACAAGTTACTTGTCCAGGGATATTTTGGAACCTGCCCAATGGACACCCTGACAATTTTTGGGCAGATATAAGTTGGACGGGCCCCGTTGATGGGCCCCATATGCAGAAGGATAAGCTGCAGACTGTCCCATTGCCTCATCCATCGGGACCAGCATTCTGGTCTTGCAAGTAAGGCAAACTTACCCTTTAAACTGGCACGTGACACTGGCTTATCAGTTTAAAGGGGAAGTTAGCCTTTTGGTTTGCAGTTGTTTTAATCTGCATCTGAGATACCGAACGCTCTCCAACCTTATTCTGCCCTTAAACTTGGTACTGAGGTATAAAAGCTTTTATGTCTAACACCATCAGTATTACTTACCCTTTAACTCAAAATGCCAGGTTCCCTGTATATGGGACTTGCCCCAGGGCCCAGGGGCCGCACTTGCTGCTATTGGACGGCTCGATGGACAAGAGGGTCCTGAAATGTCATGTGGTATTTGTGCAGTTTTTTTGAAAATATTCAATATTTGAAATAATAAAAGCCGGTAATTTAGTGTTACTTCCCCTTTAATTCCATAATCTAACGATCAGTTATGAAATAAAACCAGTTCTATGGCACTGTACCCATAGGGGTGTGGGGGGGGGGGTTCCACACTGATCTTCCCTGGGGGTGACTGGGGGGGGGTTCCACACTGATCTTCCCTGGGGGTGACTGGGGGGGTTCCACACTGATCTTCCCTGGGGGTGACTGGGGGGGGTTCCACACTGATCTTCCCTGGGGGTGACTGGGGGGGTTCCACACTGATCTTCCCTGGGGGTGACTGGGGGGGTTCCACACTGATCTTCCCTGGGGGTGACTGGGGGGGGTTCCACACTGATCTTCCCTGGGGGTGACTGGGGGGGGTTCCACACTGATCTTCCCTGGGGGTGACTGGGGGGGGGTTCCACACTGATCTTCCCTGGGGGTGACTGGGGGGGTTCCACACTGATCTTCCCTGGGGGTGACTGGGGGGGGGTTCCACACTGATCTTCCCTGGGGGTGACTGGGGGGGGTTCCACACTGATCTTCCCTGGGGGTGACTGGGGGGGGGTTCCACACTGATCTTCCCTGGGGGTGACTGGGGGGGTTCCACACTGATCTTCCCTGGGGGTGACTGGGGGGGGTTCCACACTGATCTTCCCTGGGGGTGACTGGGGGGGGTTCCACACTGATCTTCCCTGGGGGTGACTGGGGGGGTTCCACACTGATCTTCCCTGGGGGTGACTGGGGGGGGTTCCACACTGATCTTCCCTGGGGGTGACTGGGGGGGGTTCCACACTGATCTTCCCTGGGGGTGACTGGGGGGGTTCCACACTGATCTTCCCTGGGGGTGACTGGGGGGGGGTTCCACACTGATCTTCCCTGGGGGTGACTGGGGGGGGTTCCACACTGATCTTCCCTGGGGGTGACTGGGGGGGGTTCAATTACAGTTAAAGAGGAGTAGAACTTGCCCTTTAATCTCAGAGAAGGGAAGATTGCGGTTGGTTTGATGATTCCTGGGAACAGTTCTCAGGAACGACTCGTTATGCCATTATTTAATTAATGAGATGTTTTTGCCAGCACTAATGCTGCTCCCTCGGTCGCTCTGGGCACAGAGCAGCTATTGGCCAAGCTGATGCCCCCCCCCCCTCTCTCTCACAGTGGAAGCTGCCGGCTTTTACTCCCTGCCCCCATCTGCCCAATGCCACCCTGATGTGCACCTGATTGGACCCCCACACGATGGCTGCCCCGGTTGGACTGTAGTACATGCAAGGGATTTACAAGGGTTCTCTGATAAAAAAACAACATGGCAGCTCCCGCACTTGCCACCAACCAGCATCCAGCTTTCATAGTAACATTCCTTGTGACTCATTGATTTCAAGTGGTTTCCCTTCTGGCTGCAGTCGAGCAGTTTGGGATCTGGAGGGGCCCCTGGGTGCCGGGAGCAGATGGGAGGTGGGTGCCTAAACAGCCCCCCCAGCCCAGTAAATAGTGACTGTCTGTGGCACCTTACAGCCCCCCTGGCATTCCCAGTACCCAGAGGCACAAACAGCCCCCCCAGCCCAATAAATAGTGACTGTCTGTGGCACCTTACAGCCCCCCTGGCATTCCCAGTACCCAGAGGCACAAACAGCCCCCCCCCAGCCCAATAAATAGTGACTGTCTGTGGCACCTTACAGACCCCCTGGCATTCCCAGTACCCAGAGGCACAAACAGCCCCCCCCAGCCCAATAAATAGTGACTGTCTGTGGCACCTTACAGCCCCCCTGGCATTCCCAGTACCCAGAGGCACAAACAGCCCCCCCCAGCCCAATAAATAGTGACTGTCTGTGGCACCTTACAGCCCCCCTGGCATTCCCAGTACCCAGAGGCACAAACAGCCCCCCCCCCCCAGCCCAATAAATAGTGACTGTCTGTGGCACCTTACAGCCCCCCTGGCATTCCCAGTACCCAGAGGCACAAACAGCCCCCCCAGCCCAATAAATAGTGACTGTCTGTGGCACCTTACAGCCCCCCTGGCATTCCCAGTACCCAGAGGCACAAACAGCCCCCCCCAGCCCAATAAATAGTGACTGTCTGTGGCACCTTACAGCCCCCCTGGCATTCCCAGTACCCAGAGGCACAAACAGCCCCCCCCCCCAGCCCAATAAATAGTGACTGTCTGTGGCACCTTACAGCCCCCCTGGCATTCCCAGTACCCAGAGGCACAAACAGCCCCCCCCAGCCCAATAAATAGTGACTGTCTGTGGCACCTTACAGCCCCCCTGGCATTCCCAGTACCCAGAGGCACAAACAGCCCCCCCAGCCCAATAAATAGTGACTGTCTGTGGCACCTTACAGCCCCCCTGGCATTCCAGTACCCAGAGGCACAAACAGCCCCCCCAGCCCAATAAATAGTGACTGTCTGTGGCACCTTACAGCCCCCCTGGCATTCCCAGTACCCAGAGGCACAAACAGCCCCCCCCCAGCCCAATAAATAGTGACTGTCTGTGGCACCTTACAGCCCCCCTGGCATTCCCAGTACCCAGAGGCACAAACAGCCCCCCCCCAGCCCAATAAATAGTGACTGTCTGTGGCACCTTACAGCCCCCCTGGCATTCCCAGTACCCAGAGGCACAAACAGCCCCCCCCCCAGCCCAATAAATAGTGACTGTCCTGTGGCACCTTACAGCCCCCCTGGCATTCCCAGTACCCAGAGGCACAAACAGCCCCCCCCAGCCCAATAAATAGTGACTGTCTGTGGGCACCTTACAGGCCCCCCCTGGCATTCCCAGTACCCAGAGGCACAAACAGCCCCCCCCCAGCCCAATAAATAGTGACTGTCTGTGGCACCTTACAGCCCCCCTGGCATTCCCAGTACCCAGAGGCACAAACAGCCCCCCCAGCCCAATAAATAGTGACTGTCTGTGGCACCTTACAGCCCCCCTGGCATTCCCAGTACCCAGAGGCACAAACAGCCCCCCCAGCCCAATAAATAGTGACTGTCTGTGGCACCTTACAGCCCCCTGGCATTCCCAGTACCAGAGGCACAAACAGCCCCCCCCAGCCCAATAAATAGTGACTGTCTGTGGCACCTTACAGCCCCCCTGGCATTCCCAGTACCCAGAGGCACAAACAGCCCCCCCCAGCCCAATAAATAGTGACTGTCTGTGGCACCTTACAGCCCCCCTGGCATTCCCAGTACCCAGAGGCACAAACAGCCCCCCCAGCCCAATAAATAGTGACTGTCTGTGGCACCTTACAGCCCCCCTGGCATTCCCAGTACCCAGAGGCACAAACAGCCCCCCCCAGCCCAATAAATAGTGACTGTCTGTGGCACCTTACAGCCCCCCTGGCATTCCAGTACCCAGAGGCACAAACAGCCCCCCCAGCCCAATAAATAGTGACTGTCTGTGGCACCTTACAGCCCCCCTGGCATTCCCAGTACCCAGAGGCACAAACAGCCCCCCCAGCCCAATAAATAGTGACTGTCTGTGGCACCTTACAGCCCCCCTGGCATTTGGCAGACCCCACAGATTGCCAGTCCGGGCCTGGTGGTTACAATTTTATTTAAAGTACAAATCAGGAATCATGATCATTTTCCTTCCTGGTTGCCATGGTCACTCACCCTAGAAACCCACTGGTGTTACCACTTTGTATTTGTAGAGAGAGGAAATGACAGATCATTACAGAGGAATGAGACTGAATGGGACAGAGACTGAGGGAATAGAGAGCGGCAGGGGGGGCTGCGACTTTAATTCCCAACGATTCCCGCGATTTCCCGCTGCTGATTTATTCATTTATAATCTCGTCATTCGCTGTAACCGATTCATTTCCTCCCGTAGCCACACACCGGGCAATTCCCAACATGGATAATGGCACACGGGAGCCTTCGTCAGCCACATAATAGCCCCGCAGGGGCGGCTCATTATCGGGGGCTTTATCTCTCGCAATAAGAGAATAGCGCTGGGCGGGTAGCATTCTGTATATCACGTCAATACACAATCAATGAGGGAAAGAATGGGCCGGGGGGGACACGGGGGGCCCTATTATCATGAACTGAAGCCTTTATCTGCTTATCTACAGCCGGGGGTCTGTCTCATAGAAACCGACTGTCACATCGGTGCCGCCTGATGTCTCTATTGCAGAGATTGGTTTTACTATATTATATATATAGATTTATATTAGGGAGCCAGTCTGTGTGAGTGTGAGTGTGAGCAGGGAAGGGGTGAGTAGTGTGGCACTCAGTGTGAGTGTGAGTAGGGAAGGAGTGAGTAGTGAGACACTAAGTGTGAGTGTGAGTAGGGAAGGGGTGAGTAGTGAGACACTAAGTGTGAGTGTGAGTAGGGAAGGAGTGAGTAGTGTGGCACTCAGTGTGAGTGTGAGTATGAAGCCTGTCTCAGGAGTGTGAGTGTGAGTAGGGAAGGAGTGAGTAGTGTGGCACTCAGTGTGAGTGTGAGTGTGAAGCCTGTCTCAGGAGTGTGAGTGGCTGAATCCGGATATGATGATGATGAGGGAGGGAGGAAGGTGGGAGACAGAGGGTGAGGGACTAAGGGAATATTTTGGGGTCACAGTATGGGGGGGGGGGACCCTGAGATTTAGATAAAGTGCAGCTGAGGGACAGACACTCGCTGTTAGTAATTAGGGGGGAAACGTTCACATCTTTGACTATTTCATATTTCCTCGACCTCCCCCTTGTGCCCCCCATGTGCCCCCCACCCTCCATCTCCCCCTCACTCCCCCTCACTCCCCCTCCCTTTGCTGAGACTTATGGGAAACTCCCAAATTCCGACTTCTTTGGGGCCAATAAACATTGAGGCCTGGGGGCCCCTCATCCCATTAAGCATTTCCCACCCCAGTGTGGGACCCCCGGGGGCCCCTCATCCCATTAAGCATTTCCCACCCCACTGTGGGACCCCCGGGGGCCCCCCATCCCATTAAGCATTTCCCACCCCAGCGTGGGACCCCCGGGGCCCCCCATCCCATTAAGCATTTCCCACCCCAGCGTGGGACCCCCGGGGGCCCCCCATCCCATTAAGCATTTCCCACCTCAGCGTGGGACCCCCGGGGGCCCCCCATCCCATTAAGCATTTCCCACCCCAGTGTGGGACCCCCGGGGGCCCCCCATCCCATTAAGCATTTCCCACCTCAGCGTGGGACCCCCGGGGGCCCCCCATCCCATTAAGCATTTCCCACCCCAGTGTGGGACCCCCGGGGGCCCCCCATCCCATTTAGCATTTCCCACCTCAGCGTGGGACCCCCGGGGGCCCCTTATCCCATGAAGCATTTCCCACCCCAGTGTGGGACCCCCGGGGGCCCCTCATCCCATTAAGCATTTCCCACCCCAGCGTGGGACCCCCGGGGGCCCCTCATCCCATTAGGCATTTCCCACCCCAGCGTGGGACCCCCGGGGGCCCCTCATCCCATTAAGCATTTCCCACCCCAGCGTGGGACCCCCGGGGGCCCCTCATCCCATTAGGCATTTCCCACCCCAGCGTGGGACCCCCGGGGGCCCCTCATCCCATTAAGCATTTCCCACCCCAGTGTGGGACCCCCGGGGGCCCCTGATGGATACGGGGGGGGGGGGTGTCGGCGCTTCCTCTGGGCGCAATTCACACGCAAACTGAATGTATACAAAGTTATTTCTGTGTCCGGTATTTACACAGCCGCTAATTGCCCTGCCCCGGGGGGATGGGGGGGGGCAGTTAAAGTGCTTTTCCCCATCAATCAGCACAAACTGGACTAATTACAGAGCGGAGCTTCATTAGCCACATGCATAATTAATTAGCTCCACTTACTGGGGAAGTTCATATTAGAGACCGAGATGGAAGTGTTTTACCCCGGGGGGTGGGTGAAAGCGAGGGGCATCGGGGCATCGGGGCATTTTGTCTGAGGTTGGAGTGATTGGTGCTGCTCCGTCGCCACACGTTGCCTAGCAACACTTATTCACTTGAATGGAGAAGTGCAGTGTAAGGGGTTAAATGTTGCACCCCCGGCCTGTGGGGCTATAGTTACCCCAAGGTTGGAGGGAAGAGCTGTGAATGCTGGGAAATT
This sequence comes from Xenopus tropicalis, assembly GCF_000004195.4. Classification (NCBI taxonomy): domain Eukaryota; kingdom Metazoa; phylum Chordata; class Amphibia; order Anura; family Pipidae; genus Xenopus; species Xenopus tropicalis. The sequence continues at coordinate 2,515,991 of NC_030683.2, read as the reverse complement.
CATTGTTCCCTATGGGAGCGCAGCTGCGGAGCGTTAGGGGCCCCCGAGTATCCAGGAACGAGCTGATTGGCTGCTGCCAGGGAACAGGGCATTAAAGTCTGGGACCAAATCAAAAGCCTTTTCCATCCTTCAAGGTCTGTGGGCGGCTGAGATGGGCATTAGTACCAGCTGTGCCCGTAGGATGGGTGGGGGGAGGCTGGCACCCAGCTGCACCCACAGAAGCCTCTGCCAGGGCCGGAGGCAAACACACAAGTGGCCCCGGTGGGGTTAATAATGAAACATTCATAGTGGCTTCCAGAATAAAAGTGCAGTCAGAGGGTCCTGCTCACAAGAGCTTACAATCTATAGGATCACTGCAAACAACACATTTTATTTGTGATAAAGGGCAAAGAGAGGGGGGAAAACACCCACAGTTGCCCTTCATTGACCACATTGACCCTTCCCGGGGCACTTGTGGGTCAGGTGACTCAGATTAGGATTTCTGGGATGGGGGAGGGGTAGTTAGATAACCAGCAGCAGGTGTGGGAACCATCGGCGGCACCTGTTAGGGGTGAGTTACCCTTTAGTATAATGCAGAGAGTAATGTTCTGAGACAATTTGCAGTTGGTCTTCATTATTTTCATTATTTGTAGTTTTTGAATTATTTTACTTTTTGTTCTACAGCTCTCAAGCTTGGAATTTCAGCAGTAATATGGTTGCTAGGGTCCAATTTACCTTAGTAACCAGGGAGTGGTTTGAGAGAGTGATATATGAAAAGTAGAGGGGCTGCATAGAAGTAACAATAGGAGGCAAATAATTGAAAAAAAAGGGAGTCAGAACCAGCAGTGCAGGGAAGGGAAAGGGACAGACACAGTGACAGTTACACATAACTATAAACCCAGTGAGAATGAGGGATGAATGGGTATTGGGGAGTTGTATCAGGAGTCAGAACCAGCAGTGCAGAGAAGGGAAAGGGACAGACACAGTGACAGTTACACATAACTATAAACCCAGTGAGAATGAGGGATGAATGGGTATTGGGGAGTTGTATCAGGAGTCAGAACCAGCAGTGCAGAGAAGGGAAAGGGACAGACACAGTGACAGTTACACATAACTATAAACCCAGTGAGAATGAGGAATGAATGAGTATTGGGGAGTTGTATCAGGAGTCAGAACCAGCAGTGCAGGGAAGGGAAAGGGACAGACACAGTGACAGTTACACATAACTATAAACCCAGTGAGAATGAGGGATGAATGGATATTGGGGAGTTGTATCAGGAGTCAGAACCAGCAGTGCAGGGAAGGGAAAGGGACAGACACAGTGACAGTTACACATAACTATAAACCCAGTGAGAATGAGGAATGAATGGATATTGGGGAGTTGTATCAGGAGTCAGAACCAGCAGTGCAGGGAAGGGAAAGGGACAGACACAGTGACAGTTACACATAACTATAAACCCAGTGAGAATGAGGAATGAATGGATATTGGGAGTTGTATCAGGAGTCAGAAACAGCAGTGCAGGGAAGGGAAAGGGACAGACACAGTGACAGTTACACATAACTATAAACCCAGTGAGAATGAGGAATGAATGGGTATTGGGGAGTTGTATCAGGAGTCAGAACCAGCAGTGCAGGGAAGGGAAAGGGACAGACACAGTGACAGTTACACATAACTATAAACCCAGTGAGAATGAGGAATGAATGGATATTGGGGAGTTGTATCAGGAGTCAGAACCAGCAGTGCAGGGAAGGGAAAGGGACAGACACAGTGACAGTTACACATAACTATAAACCCAGTGAGAATGAGGAATGAATGGATATTGGGGAGTTGTATCAGGAGTCAGAACCAGCAGTGCAGGGAAGGGAAAGGGACAGACACAGTGACAGTTACACATAACTATAAACCCAGTGAGAATGAGGAATGAATGGATATTGGGGAGTTGTATCAGGAGTCAGAACCAGCAGTGCAGGGAAGGGAAAGGGACAGACACAGTGACAGTTACACATAACTATAAACCCAGTGAGAATGAGGAATGAATGGATATTGGGGAGTTGTATCAGGAGTCAGAACCAGCAGTGCAGGGAAGGGAAAGTGACAGACACAGTGACAGTTACACATAACTATAAACCCAGTGAGAATGAGGAATGAATGGATATTGGGGAGTTGTATCAGGAGTCAGAACCAGCAGTGCAGGGAAGGGAAAGGGACAGACACAGTGACAGTTACACATAACTATAAACCCAGTGAGAATGAGGAATGAATGGATATTGGGGAGTTGTATCAGGAGTCAGAACCAGCAGTGCAGGGAAGGGAAAGGGACAGACACAGTGACAGTTACACATAACTATAAACCCAGTGAGAATGAGGAATGAATGGGTATTGGGGAGTTGTATCAGGAGTCAGAACCAGCAGTGCAGAGAACATACTCAGCTCTCAATAGCAATTCCATTTACAAATCACTCAGCTAATTCCTGCTAATGACTAAGAACCTGCAGTTCTGACCCCGACTCCAGCCCCGGCCGTTAATGAGGATTAATTGGCTCCGGAGCAGGTTTCAGTCTGGGGAGAGGCAATAGCTCCGATGCCCCAGTGTATTTCCTGTCAGTAATGGGGTTCCCATTGGCCCCTGGGATGGGGAATAATTAGTGGAGTTTATATGGGATCAGTGTGGAGGCAGCAGGCCCTATGGCTAATTAGCAGCCGGTGTAGCCTGCAGCATGGGGATTAGAAGGACTGGGGGGGCACTGCCTGGGGCCCCTTCCTCTCTGACCCCATATCTGTGCTATGACCCTGATATAATCCCTCAGCTGCACTCATTCCGCCAGTTTCTGCCCTGATAATGAATGTGGGGGGTTAGGGGGTCCCTCAGTGTCGCCTCGGAATTTCTGCAGTTTGTCCGACCTTGGAACCCACAGTGGAATCGATGTTTCCCAGGCAGAACTAATGTGGACTTTGCCCCGGTACCGCCCTTGCCTGGTTCTGCTTCAGTGTCGCCCGGGATGTTCCACTCTGCCCCCTAGGGGGGACTGTGGGGGGGAACATTCCCATGCTCTGGGCTTCCGATAACTCATGTTTGGGGCCCAATTATTATAATGGGAAAAGCCATAGGAAGAGGGACTGCTGGACACACCGGGGGGGGCTCCTATTGTACTGCGCTCCTGAGTATGTAAGCGCTTCATACATATGTCTCATAATTAGGTCTCAACTGTAATCCCCCCCCCCCAGGCAGGATCCGATGTACTGATTGGGTACTGCTGTCTCCTGCGCTCTTGCCCAGGGTCTCTGTCTCGTGCGTTCTTGCCCCGGGTCTCTGTCTCGTGCGCTCTTGCCCAGGGTCTCTGTCTCCTGCGCTCTTGCCCCGGGTCTCTGTCTCCTGCGCTCTTGCCCCGGGTCTCTGTCTCCTGCGCTCTTGCCCCGGGTCTCTGTCTCCTGCGCTCTTGCCCCGGGTCTCTGTCTCGCGCGCTCTTGCCCCGGGTCTCTGTCTCGCGCGCTCTTGCCCCGGGTCTCTGTCTCGCGCGCTCTTTCCCCGGGTCTCTGTCTCGCGCGCTCTTGCCCCGGGTCTCTGTCTCGCGCGCTCTTGCCCCGGGTCTCTGTCTCGCGCGCTCTTGCCCCGGGTCTCTGTCTCGCGCGCTCTTGCCCCGGGTCTCTGTCTCGCGCGCTCTTGCCCCGGGTCTCTGTCTCGCGCTCTCTTGCCCCGGGTCTCTGTCTCGCGCGCTCTTGCCCCGGGTCTCTGTCTCGCGCGCTCTTGCCCCGGGTCTCTGTCTCGCGCGCTCTTGCCCCGGGTCTCTGTCTCGCGCGCTCTTGCCCCGGGTCTCTGTCTCGCGCGCTCTTGCCCCGGGTCTCTGTCTCGCGCGCTCTTGCCCCGGGTCTCTGTCTCGCGCGCTCTTGCCCCGGGTCTCTGTCTCGCGCGCTCTTGCCCCTGGGTCTCTATCTCATGCGCTCTTGCCCCGGGTCTCGTGCGCTCTTGCCCCGGGTCTCGTGCGCTCTTGCCCCGGGTCTCGCGCGCTCTTGCCCCGGGTCTCTGTCTCGCGCGCTCTTGCCCCGGGTCTCTGTCTCGCGCGCTCTTGCCCCGGGTCTCTGTCTCGCGCGCTCTTGCCCCGGGTCTCTGTCTCGCGCGCTCTTGCCCCGGGTCTCTGTCTCGCGCGCTCTTGCCCCGGGTCTCTGTCTCGCGCGCTCTTGCCCCGGGTCTCTGTCTCGCGCGCTCTTGCCCCGGGTCTCTGTCTCGCGCGCTCTTGCCCCGGGTCTCGTGCGCTCTTGCCCCGGGTCTCGTGCGCTCTTGCCCCGGGTCTCGTGCGCTCTTGCCCCGGGTCTCGTGCGCTCTTGCCCCGGGTCTCGTGCGCTCTTGCCCCGGGTCTCTGTCTTGTGCGCTCTTGCCCTGGGTCTCTATCTCATGCGCTCTTGCCCCGGGTCTCGTGCGCTCTTGCCCCGGGTCTCGTGCGCTCTTGCCCCGGGTCTCGTGCGCTCTTGCCCCGGGTCTCGTGCGCTCTTGCCCCGGGTCTCGTGCGCTCTTGCCCCGGGTCTCGTGCGCTCTTGCCCCGGGTCTCGTGCGCTCTTGCCCCGGGTCTCGTGCGCTCTTGCCCCGGGTCTCGTGCGCTCTTGCCCCGGGTCTCTGTCTTGTGCGCTCTTGCCCTGGGTCTCTATCTCATGCGCTCTTGCCCCGGGTCTCGTGCGCTCTTGCCCCGGGTCTCGTGCGCTCTTGCCCCGGGTCTCGTGCGCTCTTGCCCCGGGTCTCGTGCGCTCTTGCCCCGGGTCTCGTGCGCTCTTGCCCCGGGTCTCTGTCTTGTGCGCTCTTGCCCCGGGTCTCGTGCGCTCTTGCCCCGGGTCTCGTGCGCTCTTGCACATAGTGAAACCTTTACACAACTATAAAATTACAAACATCCCTATTTCTGTTGGAATTCAGTCCCGGGGGCACTCGGACCCTTCCCAGACTCCGTAGGACTTGGCCCATGTCCACACATTTTTCTTGATTTGGGCTCAAACCCCAAGGTCCCGGCGCTGACAGGGGCCCCACTGGGTGCTCTCGGCTCTGTTTATGTCCCTTTGTGGCCCCTATAGGGAACGTTACAGTCCCATTCCCCCCATCCCTGCGCTTATTCCTATTGGAATTGGATGTATTTGTGCGTCTCTCACACACGGCTGGGAATAAAGCGTAAGCTCTGTGGTTCCGTTACCCAATCTGGGCCTTTCACACACAGGAATCCCAACGGAACATACTCGTTACCTGCTGTTCTAGCCGCACAAAGACATTTATCCTATGGGGACAATTCTCTCCCTGAAGTGACACTTGTCGCCCATTTATGTCGATCCGTTGCACAAGGGACCCGTTTCCATGGTTCCGCCTGAGTTCAATCAGAACCGTGAGGGGGACTGGAGCCGAGTGTCGAGTGGATCATTGCAGGGAGTTCGGGGCTCGATGACCTTGGGTTGGAGAACTCTCCTCTGTCTCTTCCCTGATGTGTCACAGCCCATAGGTCAATAAACAGCCCCATTGAAGGGTAATAAGCACCCAGTTATTTATTCCCCTTTAACCCTATAGCCCCCCCCCACCCCAAGCACCAATTCAACACAGGGAAATGAACTAAAATCATGATTTTTCTCATCATTTCTGGGATCATTCGCTCTAACCTTATGTTATACCTGCACATTATCCTTTATAATGACTGTATGGGGGCACCAGTGGCTTCCTCTGGTTTTACTAAAGAGCTTTGTGCTCGTTATTTCTGAGATTTTTTGTTAGTGACAGAAACACCAAGAAATGCCAGAAATTCAACTCTGCAGAATGGAAACTGCCCAGTGTTCTAGGAATAACAGAATAATTAATGGGCTGTGATAATCACTCGTTATTTCTCAGTAACTTTAGCCCTGACTCAGTAATGGGAATCATACAGAAAGCATTTAGCAACTCCCGGCACCCTGTCTTAGGGGAAAGTGTTGGAAGGGTTACTGCCTGCCCTGCTCTCATTTCCCTACAGAAATAGGGGTTGGTAGCACTAGGTAGGTACCTAATATATAGGGGCAGAGACAGGGGAAAGTGTTGGAAGGGTTACTGCCTGCCCTGCTCTCATTTCCCTACAGAAATAGGGGTTGGTAGCACTAGGTAGGTACCTAATATATAGGGGCAGAGACAGGGGAAAGTGTTGGAAGGGTTACTGCCTGCCCTGCTCTCATTTCCCTACAGAAATAGGGGTTGGTAGCACTAGGTAGGTACCTAATATATAGGGGCAGAGACAGGGGAAAGTGTTGGAAGGGTTACTGCCTGCCCTGCTCTCATTTCCCTACAGAAATAGGGGTTGGTAGCACTAGGTAGGTACCTAATATATAGGGGCAGAGACAGGGGAAAGTGTTGGAAGGGTTACTGCCTGCCCTGCTCTCATTTCCCTACAGAAATAGGGGTTGGTAGCACTAGGTAGGTACCTAATATATAGGGGCAGAGACAGGGGAAAGTGTTGGAAGGGTTACTGCCTGCTGTACTGGAATGTAGAGCCGATGCCCCATAAATGCAATAAACTTAATGAATAAAATAACCCTAAAAAGCAGCAGAAAGGGTAAAACAGAAACTCTCGATCCTTTGAGACATTTCCCAGATTCTGCCCACTCAGCGCTTCCACAAATCCCCTTTCTGTGCAATATTTGCCCTTATTTGCTGAGGCCACAGGACTCGCCCCAGTCAATACATTAAACCCCAGCAGGGACCCCGCGCTACTTGGGATTATAATGGGGGGGGGGGGGGCTCAATATACTGAATTACCCAGCAATGTCTGTACCAACATCTCACTCTAAATGCCTGGCATTCCCTCTCTGCCCACGCTGCCTCCTCTTCTTTATCTGCCTGAGGGTGCTGGGAGTTGTAGTTTAACCACATGGGCTGCAGGCAAACAGGGCACTATGTCCGGCTAACAAATGGATTCAGCTCAATTAATATAAGGCAAAACAGAAAAAAAACAAGTTTGGCCAAATTTCTCTCTTGGAATAAAAGAACAGAAATCATATCCCCCCACAGAGCTTACAATCTAACGTCCCTATCACAGGGACACCCTAGGGTTAGTCTGGGGGTGTTCACCTTTGTGTAAACTTTTAGGACAATGTAGAGAGTAATATTCTGAGACAATTTGCAATTGGTCTTCATTTTCTATTATTAATGGGTTTTTAATTATTTCACTTTTTATTCAGCAGCTATCTCGTTGCTAGGGTCTTAACTACCTTAGCAACCAGGGAGTAGTTTGAATGAAAGACCGGAATATGAATAGGGGAGGGGCTGAATAGACAGGTAAGTAACAATAAAACTGGAGCCTCATAGAGCAATAGGGTTTGGCTGCCGGGGTCAGTGACCCCCATTTGAAAGCTGCAAAGAGTCAGAAGAAAAAGGCAAATAATTAAAAAACTATAAAAAACAATTAATGAAGACCAATTAAAATGTCGCTTAGAACTGACCATTCTATAACATATATTATTAATGTACCTGTCTGTATGCCTTTGCAGGAAGCCGCACATGGAAGGGTTAATAATATATTGAACTAATCCACATTTGTTACCATTTACCCTCTTGCCCCGGGGGCATTTCTGTGCAGGAATATGAGGCAGGTCGAGTAGGGATTGGTTACTATGTATCCAGGGCAACAAAAATAGACAATTCTGATCATTTACTGATAAGGGAGAGGACACACGGGGCTACTTAGTAGCAGCTACTTGTCACGGCTACAAAAATAGACAATTCTGATCATTTACTGATAAGGGAGAGGACACACAGAGCTACTTAGTAGCAGCTACTTGTCACGGCTACAAAAATAGACAATTCTGATCATTTACTGATAAGGGAGAGGACACACAGAGCTACTTAGTAGCAGCTACTTGTCACGGCTACAAAAATAGACAATTCTGATCATTTACTGATAAGGGAGAGGACACACGGGGCTACTTAGTAGCAGCTACTTGTCACGGCTACAAAAATAGACAATTCTGATCATTTACTGATAAGGGAGAGGACACACGGGGCTACTTAGTAGCAGCTACTTGCCACGGCTACAAAAATAGTCAATTCTGATCATTTACTGATAAGGGAGAGGACACACAAAGCTAATTAGTAGCAGCTACTTGTCACAGCTACAAAAATAGACAATTCTGATCATTTACTGATAAGGGAGAGGACACACGGGGCTACTTAGTAGCAGCTACTTGTCGCGGCTACAAAAATAGACAATTCTGATCATTTACTGATAAGGGAGAGGACACACGGGGCTACTTAGTAGCAGCTACTTGTCACGGCTACAAAAATAGTCAATTCTGATCATTTACTGATAAGGGAGAGGACACACGGGGCTACTTAGTAGCAGCTACTTGCCACGGCTACAAAAATAGTCAATTCTGATCATTTACTGATAAGGGAGAGGACACACGGGGCTACTTAGTAGCACCTACTTGTAACAGCTACAAAAATAGACAATTCTGATCATTTACTGATAAGGGAGAGGACACACAGAGCTACTTAGTAGCAGCTACTTGTCACAGCTACAAAAATAGACAATTCTGATCATTTACTGATAAGGGAGAGGACACACGGGGCTACTTAGTAGCAGCTACTTGTCACGGCTACAAAAATAGACAATTCTGATCATTTACTGATAAGGGAGAGGACACACGGGGCTACTTAGTAGCAGCTACTTGCCACGGCTACAAAAATAGTCAATTCTGATCATTTACTGATAAGGGAGAGGACACACGGGGCTACTTAGTAGCACCTACTTGTAACAGCTACAAAAATAGACAATTCTGATCATTTACTGATAAGGGAGAGGACACACAAAGCTAATTAGTAGCAGCTACTTGTCACAGCTACAAAAATAGACAATTCTGATCATTTACTGATAAGGGAGAGGACACACGGGGCTACTTAGTAGCAGCTACTTGTCGCGGCTACAAAAATAGACAATTCTGATCATTTACTGATAAGGGAGAGGACACACGGGGCTACTTAGTAGCAGCTACTAAACGCCAAAGAATCCCCTGCCATAGACAATACTGAGCATTTCCTCTGCTAAACACACGTGGAGTAGAGCGCTGCCTGTGAGAGCGCAGTGAGAGCTCAGGGGTGACCCCCGCGCCTGTCTAATCTGCACGTGACGCTCTTCTGTTTGCCCTGGGGGGGGGGTGTTGTTTATACATTAGTGATATAGTGATACACACGCACCAACCCCACAACCTTATCAGTCACCACTCACTCACCACAATGGTGCCACCGACTCCTGTAACTGACGGACATCAGATCCCGGACGCGCAAACATTGGCTCAATGGTCTGTGTTTTGGTTACGTTAAAGGGGAAGTAAACCCAGCGCTGAGAGAAATCCCACCGAGCAGGGAGCAAAGTTCTGATTCTATGAGGAACCACAAGGATCCAATAACTCTCTGTATTTAAAGGTCAACTAACCCTGTAATGCCATTATACAGACTCTGTGTCAGTCCTATCATTTATTTTGGGTTAAGTTCCCCTTTAATTCATCCAGCACTAGAGTTAGTTATTGCCTTTGCCCATTACTGGGCATCTTGTGGGTAGGGCTGCCGCCTCACCCCTTTAATACCCACCATATACTGAATCCACGTAATACTTGGCTAATTAGCAATTAATTTAGGTGCATGCTGCAGACTAAACTGATTTATGTGCAGCCATGCAGCATGTATCTAAATTGATTGCTAATTAGCTAGGGTCCAAGTTACCTTAGCAACCAGGGAGGGGTTTGGATGGGAGACGGGTATATGAATAGGGGAGGGGCCTGAATAGAAAGATAAGGAATAAAAAGTAACAATAACAATAAAACTGGAGCCTCACAGAGCAATAGGTTTTTGGTTGCTAGGGTCCAAGTTACCTTAGTAACCAGGGAGTGGTTTGGATGAGAGACAGGTATATGAATAGGGGAGGGGCTGAATAGAAAGATAAGGAATAAAAAGTAACAACAAAGTTGCAAAGAGTCAGAAGAAGAAGGGAAATAATTAAAAAACAAGAACAAATAAATAATGAAGACCAATTGAAAAGTTGCTTCAATTTGACCATTCTACAACATACTGAAAGTTACAATCAACTGCCGCAAACCGCAAACTCACACGAGCGACACAACGCGCTTTGTTCGATTGTGTTTTCATTACTTTCCAGGATACGTATTATATTGCTCTGCGGTGCCCCAAGTGATGTGCGGGCCGGCCCGATACCCGCGGGACCCACGGACTGAGCTCTTACCCCTGCCTTTACTCTCTCCCACGTACCCTCACTACGATTAAGGGGGACCGAACCCAACACAGCAATGGAAAGCAGCGTCTGTCCGGCCCTTTCTGTTCTCTGGTTCTGACTCTTAACCCAGTTCGGCCCTTTTTTGGTTCTGACTCTTGAAACAAGTCAGCTAACTTCTTCTACATTTCAGGAGTCAGAACCAGCAGTACAGTGTATAAAGGGCCAAGCAGATTGCTCCCAGTACCAGTGATGATCATGTGCTGACTGAGATCTGGCCAATTTCAGCCCATACATAGGCAGATAAGCAGCCTAATCGGTCTGAAGGGCCCAAATTAGCAGCTAAAATCTACCTTAGGTACTCAGGGTTGGACTGGCCCCATGGCATACCTCCCAACTGTCCCGCTTTACCTGGACGTTTGGTGGATGCTGGGGGGAGCTGGAGGATGTTGGGTGGATGCTGAGGGGAGCTGGAGGATGTTGGGGAGGATACTGGGGGAAGCTGGAGGATGTTGGGTGGATGCTGGAGGGAGCTGGAGGATGTTGGGTGGATGCTGGGGGGAGTTGGAGGTTGTTGGGTGGATGCTGGGGGGAGTTGGAGGATGTTGGGTGGATGCTGGGGGGAGTTGGAGGATGTTGGGTGGATGCTGGGGGGAGTTGGAGGATGTTGGGTGGATGCTGGGGGGAGCTGGAGGATGTTGGGTGGATGCTGGAGGATGTTGGGTGGATGCTGGGGGGAGCTGGAGGATGTTGGGGGGATGCTGGGGGGAGTTGGAGGATGTTGGGTGGATGCTGGGGGGAGTTGGAGGATGTTGGGTGGATGCTGGGGGGAGTTGGAGGATGTTGGGGGGATGCTGGGGGGAGTTGGAGGATGTTGGGGGGATGCTGGGGGGAGTTGGATGATGTTGGGTGGATGCTGGGGGGAGTTGGAGGATGTTGGGTGGATGCTGGGGGAGTTGGAGGATGTTGGGTGGATGCTGGGGGGAGTTGGAGGATGTTGGGTGGATGCTGAGGGGAGTTGGAGGATGTTGGGGGGAGTTGGAGGATGTTGGGTGGATGCTGGGGGGAGTTGGAGGATGTTGGGTGGATGCTGGGGGGAGTTGGAGGATGTTGGGGGGATGCTGGGGGGAGTTGGAGGATGTTGGGGGGATGCTGGGGGGAGTTGGATGATGTTGGGTGGATGCTGGGGGGAGTTGGAGGATGTTGGGTGGATGCTGGGGGGAGTTGGAGGATGTTGGGTGGATGCTGGGGGGAGTTGGAGGATGTTGGGTGGATGCTGAGGGGAGTTGGAGGATGTTGGGTGGATGCTGGGGGGAGTTGGAGGATGTTGGGTGGATGCTGGGGGGAGTTGGAGGATGTTGGGTGGATGCTGGGGGGAGTTGGAGGATGTTGCGTGGATGCTGGGGGGAGTTGGAGGATGTTGGGTGGATGCTGGGGGGAGTTGGAGGATGTTGGGTGGATGCTGGGGAGCTGGAGGATGTTGGGTGGATGCTGGGGGGAGTTGGAGGATGTTGGGTGGATGCTGGGGGGAGCTGGAGGATGCTGGGGGGAGTTGGAGGATGTTGGGTGGATGCTGGGGGGAGCTGGAGGATGCTGGGGGGAGCTGGAGAATGTTGGGTAGATGCTGGGGGAGCTGGAGGATGCTAAGGGGAGCTGGAGGATGTTGGGTGGATGCTGGGGGAGCTGGAGGATGCTGGGGAGCTGGAGGATGTTGGGGAGGGTGTTGGGTGGATGCTGGGGGAGCTGGAGGTTGCTGGGGAGCTGGAGGATGTTGGGGAGAATGTTGGGTGGATGCTGGGGGAGCTGGAGGATGCTGGGGAGCTGGAGGATGTTGGGGAGAATGTTGGGTGGATGCTGGGGGAGCTGGAGGATGCTGGGGAGCTGGAGGATGTTGGGGAGGGTGTTGGGTGGATGCTGGGGGGAGCTGAAGGATGTTGGGGAGGATTCTGCAGTGGGGAGCAGCCCATAGTATGGGGACACTGGGGGAGAACAAGCAATGTTTTAGGGGGCCCTGGGCGGTTTGGCTAGCAATGTTTTAGGGGGTCCCTGCTCTGGCACCAATTCAAAACGTAACACGTGGCTACCAATGTTTTAGGGGGGCCCTGGCTACCAATGTCTGAGTCATGATATACAGGTGCCACAGAGCGTAATGAAACCCTTAGGGCCACAATATGTCATAAAATGATTGGGCCCCGTGTCTTCTGGTGCACTTTGTGCGTGTTATGCTTTTCAGGTGTGGTTTTGTAAAATGGGCCTGTTTGGGGGGGGCATGGCCATAAAGTGGGTGTGGCCTGAAAAATTTTGCGCGGCAGACATTTTTGTCCCTCCTTCTACTTAAAAATGTTGGGAGGTATGCCATGGGGCCCCCACACCCCCCTGTGGGGCCCCTGCCACTCACTGACCCCCTTCCCCGAGTGTCTGTAAATGGAACTTCAGAGCGTCGGGGAGGGAGACTGGGGGCCTCGGGGCAGCGCCCAGCAGGGATCGGGTTTGGGCTTTTTCCCGGGGCCCCTTTGTCCCAGTCCCGCCCTGACTTTACTCATTCCTTTATCTCTATTACTATCCAGTCTTTTATTCTACTTCAGCTCCCAACTCACACCAACAGGTTACTGGATGGGCCATTTCCCATTAACAGTGAGTTTTGCTTCCCCTTTAAACACAGTTTTACAGCCTGGGTAGGGAGCCTCCCGAGGGTACCTGGGATATGATCCCCCATTACTTTCCTTGGGTTCTAATTAGGGATGCACCCTAATTTAACCCTTCCCGATCCTAATTAGCTTGTGCTAATTAGGCTTTGGATTTGGGATTGGGCAGAATCCATCAGGGTGGGTTTGGGGGTTCGGCCGAATCCATCAGGGTGGGTTTGGGGGTTCGGCCGAATCCAAAAAAGTGGGTTCGGTGCACCCCTAGTTCTAATGAGCACAAATGGGATTTATCTGCATTTTCCCTCGTTATCTCCTTCCGCGCAGCTTTGTGGGTAACGGATTCGCGGCGCAGATCTGGCGGCAGTGCGATTGGTCGGTGCCCCGGGCGGTTAATGCAATATAAATACTGTATATCTATACGGTAAGTAATGGATCTAATGCTGCACATTTCCTGCCGGAGAGATTTGCTTTGAAGCGGGTTCCGCCGCGGGGCCCTGAGTGCGACTGAGTCCGACGCGGCTCCCGGGGCCGATGGAATCGATACAGATGGAAAGTAAAAGGCGAAACGCGGGGAATTAACGTTCCAGCGCCCCCGGCTCTTCCTTCCTCCGCGGGAGGTTTCAGACTCTCAGCTGAAAATCTGGAGTTTCTTTCTCTTTCCTTTCTGCAAAAATCTGTCTGTACTTGTAGAACCCGGCGAGATCCGTAATAGAACCCGGCGAGATCCGTAATAGAACCCAGTGAGGGCCCGACGTGTAAATTCACTCACTCGCTCCGGCGCCGACTGATCTGCAGCAACATCTCATTTCCAACAGCCTAAGGGATATAAATGTGCAACTGTACCCTCATATCTCTCTGTACTGGCTATGGGCAAACTTAGGGGGCTGTTCCTGCTGAATTGTGCTTAGTACAGGGGAATCCCTATGTGCCATAGTTTTATGGTATCTCTCTGTACAGGCTATGGGCAAACTTAGGGGGCTGTTCCTGCTGAATTGTGCTTAGTACAGGGGAATCCCTATGTGCCATAGTTTTATGGTATCTCTCTGTACAGGCTATGGGCAAACTTAGGGGGCTGTTCCTGCTGAATTGTGCTTAGTACAGGGGAATCCCTATGTGCCATAGTTTTATGGTATCTCTCTGTACAGGCTATGGGCAAACTTAGGGGGCTGTTCCTGCTGAATTGTGCTTAGTACAGGGGAATCCCTATGTGCCATAGTTTTATGGTATCTCTCTGTACTGGCTATGGGCAAACTTAGGGGCTGTTCCTGCTGAATTGGGCTTAGTACAGGGGAATCCCTATGTGCCATAGTTTTATGGTATCTCTCTGTACTGGCTATGGGCAAACTTAGGGGGCTGTTCCTGCTGAATTGTGCTTAGTACAGGGGAATCCCTATGTGCCATAGTTTTATGGTATCTCTCTGTACTGGCTATGGGCAAACTTAGGGGGCTGTTCCTGCTGAATTGTGCTTAGTACAGGGGAATCCCTATGTGCCATAGTTTTATGGTATCTCTCTGTACAGGCTATGGGCAAACTTAGGGGGCTGTTCCTGCTGAATTGGGCTTAGTACAGGGGAATCCCTATGTGCCATAGTTTTATGGTATCTCTCTATACAGGCTATGCAAAAATTGGGTGAAGTTCCCCTTTAAACTGCTTAGCTTTATTAGAGGTGCATGTGTTGCCCTTTAGTTGCAGGCCAGTTGCGCATTAAGAGGACAGGGGGGGGGTTCTGGGCGCAGGAAATGCAGATAAATGCGCGGCGCCAGAGTCACAGGAAACACAATCTGTCACTTTCCCATCGAATTTAAACGCAATTAATAGTTTGGCTGAAATCTGCCAAAAGCCATTTAATCAATTTGTTGTGACTCCTGACGGTTCCGCCAGCCCGGCCTCACTGCGCGGAGCGATTATGTCCCTTAACCCTACGGCCGGGAGCCTTGTTAATGGCAAATTAATTAGTGTTATCAAGTGGAGGCTTACGTGGCGCCCTCAGGGGGCGGGGCTTCCTGCTCTAGGCACTTTCCTTGTATCCAGTAAGTGTTAGAGATGGGGGTAAAGCAGTGACATCCGCAGAGTCTGCACTGGGTCTAGTAACCCATAGCAACCAACCCCACATACTTCCCAGTATAACTGGGAAGGGGCAATAGGATCACATGGGGCAAACACTGCTGTGTGCTGATATGTGCCCCCCCATACTGCTGACTCCTCAGTGCCCCCCTGTAGTGCCCCCCCGCACTGCTGACTCCTCAGTGCCCCCCCTGTAGTGCCCCCCCGCACTGCTGACTCCTCAGTGCCCCCCTGTAGTGCCCCCCCGCACTGCTGACTCCTCAGTGCCCCCCCTGTAGTGCCCCCCGCACTGCTGACTCCTCAGTGCCCCCCCTGTAGTGCCCCCCCGCACTGCTGACTCCTCAGTGCCCCCCCTGTAGTGCCCCCCCCACACTGCTGACTCCTCAGTGCCCCCCCTGTAGTGGCCCCCCCGCACTGCTGACTCCTCAGTGCCCCCCCTGTAGTGCCCCCCCGCACTGCTGACTCCTCAGTGCCCCCCCTGTAGTGCCCCCCCCGCACTGCTGACTC
>NC_030683.2:2493080-2495580 GCF_000004195.4 Xenopus tropicalis | reverse complement strand
CCCCTGGCATTCCAGTACCCAGGCACAAAACAGCCCCCCCAGCAATATCTCTCTACCAGACATTGGTTTGTTTGCTTTATGTGCAACATTGAAAAGCATGAATAGCTTGAGGGAGAATAACTAATGTCTTAGGCACGCTTGGGACTTATTAGTGGTCAATCGCGTCAGTCCTAGATCACGCTCTTGTGCCTCTTTCGCAGACACTCAGGACCTTGATTTCCTTTTATAATCGAGTTTGGCCCAACATAGTTTCCAGACAGCCGGGTATTTCATTGGGCCAAGGTTTGCCCTATCACACCCCAGTTCACTAGCAATTTAAGATGACAGTTTTCACAAAGGTTCGCTGAGAGGATTAAATATCGACTGAGAGTGAACTTTGTGGCATGTGGGCCAACAAGGGACACAGACCGATTTAACTTAGTTTAATCAAATCATATTGGAGGATATGTATAGAGTGCTAAGAGAACGCTTTATTTAATTATAATGATTTACTATTACAGTATGTGGGTTAATTTTATTCTATATGGAAAGCTCATTTATATACCAAATTAAAAGTTCAATTATTCATGTAAATGGGACACTACTCCCCATGAAGTAGTTCAACGAGGTCTTTCTGGGCTTAACTACTTCTTCCATTCCCAATTATAAAGCCCCACAACAATGTAGCCGTACATTTTTACAAAAAAGATCCTGGGTGGACTATCCTTTCTTGCCTTCTGTTATCAATATCTGCTTTCACCTTGGAATCCTTATGAACGTAAAGATGTAATTACCATCAATTGTCCTCTTATTGGGGGGGACAGGGCGCAGGAGCGACATGTCGTCATTAGTTGGGTTTTAGGTCTAGGACTTAAGTGAGTTACATATACTGCACTTACCTTTTTCCTCGTGGTAATAATTAAACGGGAACAGTACTTCTGTGAGCTGACGATCTTCACGTGAAAAGATATTTTATCTACTTATTACCACCTTATTGGGCCGACAGAACAGCCCTATTGGTTTTTAATGGTTAAATGATTCCCTTTTCTCTGGTAATGCAGACATAATAGAGAAACCAGTACTTCACATAAGATAGACCTGAATTGGACACCTGGAATATTAGTTATTAATTATATTTATACTTAATTGTTTATGCCTTTTCGGTGCGGTTTAAATTGCTGGGCAGGTACCGTCGGTGGTCCTTCTATTCGGGGAGGAGGGAACAGGACGCCTATTTTTGTGAGCATTTAATGGGTTTTAGAAAATGGGTGATTCCTACCCCTTTTCTCTGCTAATTTTCAATAAAAACAGTAAACCTCCTTGTGTACTCTGCATCCAACCTGAAAGATATAACTTACCAACCCGTTCACTCGACCATAATGATTGGGGCGGAGGAAGCAGAGACTTTTATTTTGTGTTTTCAATATGATATAAATTATCATTGCCTTTTCTCTCGTGTCATCGAGTTATAACACAGCTCCCTTCAGCATACTTGAATGCCGAGCTAAGATATACATATTACCCGTGATTTACCTCCGGCGCGACCATCTTGAACCCGCTGTGGTACTTTATTGGGCCTTAGAACAGCCCTATTGGGTTTATTTCTTATGGTTAAATTGATTCCGCTTTTCTCTGTACCTATTAGAGTAACAACCATGTCACCCTATATTTGATACCCAAACGGTAATTGATTATGAGATTATGGTTGGCAGGACATAGCCCTTATTGCGCTTTTTATGTTAATTTGAATTGTTGACGAGCTTCCACTTGTGTTCTCTCAATGCACAGGCAGCATCAGTGCAGAGCAAAATATGCTTCGGCCCACAGAAAGCGCTGCTAGGGGCAACACAGTTAGTTTGAGTGAGCCAAGCTGGCTGCGATTGCACGAGAGGTATGACTTATGTCTAGTAGGACTATAAATTTTTTAAACAGGGAAAGCATATATCAGATTTGGTCTCCTTGAATCCGGAGGACAGCTAGTACACATCCACAGTCGGAACCTGTAAACCAGGTTACAGGGTAATTGGACTGTTTATCCTAGAATGCTCGTGAGAGGGAGGGGACTGGCAGTGGTGGGACCTTGGTTTGTTTTTAAATCAATTGGGTGAAGTTTCCATTACAGGGGACTTTTCCCGAAAAATTTGGGATCTCTATAACTTGTCTGCTAAAAATCAATTTCTATAGCTATAATAATAGTACTCCCCTCATTTTATGGAAGTGTTGCTGGCCATTCCACAGTAATGGGAATAACGTAACTTGTCTCGTCACTTAATAACTGGAGAGGTGGTTTAGATCCTATGAATGTGCATGTCTCTATATTAATTACAGGATAATACAACAAAAACCAGGAATAGTTAGACATCCTAATGGGTATATGATATATAACCACTCAAATACGAGGTGTTTCTGCCCACATGCATAGCACGGGGTTAAGTTATATCTTTATGGGATAAAAGTTAGCGTACTACTGTCAATATATCCAGCACGTGGAGCATGTTTATTGGCGCTACAACCCTTGAGA